>NC_133335.1:242759134-242871634 GCF_042186555.1 Aquarana catesbeiana
GCCTCTGGTGGTTTTCAACCCTTTCTCGGCCGCTAGTGGGGGGTAAAACTGCCCCTGCTAGCGGCCGAATACCGACGGTAAAGCGCAGCTAACAATAGCAGCGCTTTACCGCCCCCGCCCCAGTGTAAAAGGGCTCTAAAGGTAAAGGAGAGATTTGGGAGAGGTTTTTGGCCCCAGATCTCTCAATAAAGAGGACCTGTCATCTCTTATTTCTATTACATGAGATCTCCATAAAGAGGACCTGTCATCTCTTATTTCTATTACATGGGATCTCCATAAAGAGGACCTGTCATCTCTTATTTCTATACATGATCTCCCCATAAAGAGGACTTGTCATCTCTTATTTCTATTACATGAGATCTCATAAAGAGGACCTGTCATCTCTTATTTCTATTACATGATCTCTCCATAAAGAGGACCTGTCATCTCTTATTTCTATTACATGAGATCTCTATAAAGAGGACCTGTCATCTCTTATTTCTATTACATGAGATCTCCATAAAGAGGACCTGTCATCTCTTATTTCTATTACATGATCTCTCCATAAAGAGGACCTGTCATCTCTTATTTCTATTACATGAGATCTCCATAAAGAGGACCTGTCATCTCTTATTTCTATTACATGATCTCCCCATAAAGAGGACCTGTCATCTCTTATTTCTATTACATGAGATCTCTCCATAAAGAGGACCTGTCATCTCTTATTTCTATTACATGAGATCTCCATAAAGAGGACCTGTCATCTCTTATTTCTATTACATGAGATCTCCATAAAGAGGACCTGTCATCTCTTATTTCTATTACATGAGATCTCCATAAAGAGGACCTGTCATCTCTTATTTCTATTACATGATCTCAATAAAGAGGACCTGTCATCTCTTATTTCTATTATATGAGATCTCTCCATAAAGAGGACCTGTCATCTCTTATTTCTATTACATGAGATCTCCATAAAGAGGACCTGTCATCTCTTATTTCTATTACATGATCTCAATAAAGAGGACCTGTCATCTCTTATTTCTATTACATGAGATCTCCATAAAGAGGACCTGTCATCTCTTATTTCTATTACATGAGATCTCCATAAAGAGGACCTGTCATCTCTTATTTCTATTACATGAGATCTCCATAAAGAGGACCTGTCATCTCTTATTTCTATAACATGAGATCTCTCCATAAAGAGGACCTGTCATCTCTTATTTCTATTATATGATCTCCCCATAAAGAGGACCTGTCATCTCTTATTTCTATTACATGAGATCTCTCCATAAAGAGGACCTGTCATCTCTTATTTCTATTACATGAGATCTCTCCATAAAGAGGACCTGTCATCTCTTATTTCTATTACATGAGATCTCTCCATAAAGAGGACCTGTCATCTCTTATTTCTATTACATGAGATCTCTCCATAAAGAGGACCTGTCATCTCTTATTTCTATTACATGAGATCTCTCCATAAAGAGGACCTGTCATCTCTTATTTCTATTACATGAGATCTCTCCATAAAGAGGACCTGTCATCTCTTATTTCTATTACATGAGATCTCCATAAAGAGGACCTGTCATCTCTTATTTCTATTACATGAGATCTCATAAAGAGGACCTGTCATCTCTTATTTCTATTACATGAGATCTCCATAAAGAGGACCTGTCATCTCTTATTTCTATTACATGAGATCTCCATAAAGAGGACCTGTCATCTCTTATTTCTATTACATGAGATCTCCATAAAGAGGACCTGTCATCTCTTATTTTCTATAACATGAGATCTCCCCATAAAGAGGACCTGTCATCTCTTATTTCTATTACATGATCTCTCCATAAAGAGGACCTGTCATCTCTTATTTCTATTACATGAGATCTCCATAAAGAGGACCTGTCATCTCTTATTTCTATTATATGAGATCTCCATAAAGAGGACCTGTCATCTCTTATTTCTATTACATGAGATCTCCATAAAGAGGACCTGTCATCTCTTATTTCTATTACATGAGATCTCCATAAAGAGGACCTGTCATCTCTTATTTATATTACATGATCTCTCCATAAAGAGGACCTGTCATCTCTTATTTCTATTACATGATCTCCATAAAGAGGGACCTGTCATCTCTTATTTCTATTACATGAGATCTCTCAATAAAGAGGACCTGTCATCTCTTATTTCTATTACATGAGATCTCTCCATAAAGAGGACCTGTCATCTCTTATTTTTATTACATGAGATCTCCATAAAGAGGACCTGTCATCTCTTATTTCTATTACATGAGATCTCCATAAAGAGGACCTGTCATCTCTTATTTCTGTCACATGAGATGTTTACATTTATTGTAATAGTAATAAAAGTGATAACAAATAAAATAAAGGGGCATGGTAAAAATAAAAAGTAAAAGAAATAGGAGAATTTTTTTTAATTTTTTTTTTAAAGCACCCCCATCCCTCTGTGCTCACACGCAGAAACGAACGCATACGTAAGTGGCGCCTGCATATGTAAGCGGTGTTCAATCCGCACATGTGAGGTATCGCTGCGATTGTTACTCTGTAACTCTAAACAGGTAACCTGTAAAAATGTTAAGGCGTCTCCTATGGAGATTTTTCAGTACTGTTTTTCTGCGCCATTCCACAAGTGTGCGCAGTTCTAAAGCGTGAGATATCGCCGCGATCGTCAGAGCGAGAGCAATAATTCGAGCGCTTGATTTCCTCTGTAACTCTAAACTGGTAACCTGTAAACATTTGTAATGCGTCACCTATGGAGATTTTTAAGTACCCTTGTTTGTCGCCATTTCACGAGCGTGCACAATTTTAAAGCATGACATATTGGGTATCAATTTAGTCGACGTAACCTCATCTTTTATATTTTACCAAAAAAGTGGGTTATATATAGTTTATTTTTGCATTAAAATCATTAAAGTGTATTTTGATTTATTCCCCCCCAAAAAAATAGCATTTGAAAAAAATTGCTGCATGAAAACCGCGTGACATAAAAAAATTGCAACGATCGCCATTTTATTTTCTATGAGATCAGTATATATATATATATATATATATATATATATATATATATATATATATATGATATATAATTTATTTTTTAGCAGAGGCCCAAGAGAATAAAATGGCAATGGTTGCAATTTTTTATGTCACGCGGTATTAGTGCAGCAATTTTTACAAAATATATTTTTATATAAACTGATCTTTTAAAACAAAAAATGGCAGAAAAGGTCTGCAAGTGGATACTCTTTTGCTACATTCATAGTGAAAGTGATTACAACCTGCGGGTGTCCTATCCCTTTAATTGGATACATAGCGGCACAGAAGATCCCGCTCTGCGGATGATGCCGGCTGCCTCCTCCGCACCACCAGCATGTCACACACTCCTACACATGAACTCTCCTCAGCGGGAGGGGATGGAGTTTATTTTAGCAGTCATTTGCATACAGCAAAAAACTATCCAACATGTTGGGATCACCGGGCAAACGCCCCTCAACTGCGTTCAATGGATGCGTTTTTTTTTACAAAAAGGGGGGGGGGGGTTTAAAACAGGAGGTAAGGAGGCATGACAGGCCTCCTCGCTGCCTGTCAATCATCTCTGAAAAGCAATTCAAATGTTGATCGTTTTTCAGAGGAACATCTAAACCTTTGCACTATGCGCTGTGTGTCTTAAACATTTTTTTTTATAAATAAAATATTACATTTAATCCTTTTTTTTTTTTTATATTTTTATACATCTCAGTGCTGCTGGTCTCTTGCCTCCTTGTTGCAGCCGCTTCCTGTCAGCATGCAGTCCAGCGATTGGCTGTAAGACATTTCTCAGGGCGAGTTTCCTAAAGCCTGGTTCACACTTAATGCTTTTTTTTTTTTTAGTGCGTTTTCAGTTTTGCAGAAACTACAGTCCATTTTTAATGTGGCTTCTAAGGCTTCATTCACATCTCGGCGATTTTGAATCACGGGCGGAATGACCACGATTCTACCCACAATTAGAAAATTGCGGCAGGATGCGCTTTCAATGCCATCATTTGTTTATGGCACCCCAATCGCGGTGTGATTTTTTTTTTTTTTTTTTTTTTTTTTTTGCTGAGGTTGTTGCGCGATAAATTGTGCTGCAATGGCGGCAAAATCGCAGCGCTGTTGCCCAAAAGAAGCTCCAGCTCCTTTTTGAGCGACAATCTTTGCTCTTTGCGTTTTTGCCACAATTCGAGCACAATTTATCGCACAACAACCATGGTAAAATCGCACTGCGTTTAGGGTGCCATTAATAAGTAATGACCTCGCAAACGCGTCCTGCGTCCTCGAGATTTATGCCCACGATTCAAATCGCCTAGGTGTGAATGGAGCCTTATGGGTCACGTTCACATCTATGCGGTTTTCACTGATGCGTTTTTTTTTTTTTTTGGGGGGGGGGTTTGGAAAGGGTTAGGGACCCTTTTTTTTTTTTTTTTCCCGCAGCAGATTGTGTTTTTGGTTCCATAGAATTTAATGGAAACGCAGCAGAAGTGCATCAAAAACGCAGTGCTTGTGTTTTTGATAGAGATGCACTGAAATTTCGGTGGTTGAAAATTGTGTTTTCAGCATTTTCAGCAAAAATGCATGCGATTTCGCTGCAAAATGTGCAGCGAATTTAGCGTGATTTTACTGTGCTTATGGTATATTTTTCATAGGTCATGTGACTCAAAAACTGCATCAAAACTGTAAAACAGGTGCACTACATTTTTAATGCATTTCAACAAAGAGGTGCGTTGTTTTTTTTTTTACTGACCAAAAATGCAGCAAGTAAGAATTTTAACGCCACAATGCAAGCGCAAGAGACCAGTGTGAAGACATATATGGAATTTAAAGGGACACCTTTTTTTTTTTTTTTTTTTTAAAGCTTTAATTGCGCTAAAGGTCACGCCGTATTTGCGCAGCGGTCTTACAAGCGCAGTTTTTTTTTGGGGGGGGGGGGGGGGACTTTTGAATTTTTTTCTATATTGTGAAAGATAATGTTACGCCGAGTAAATTGATACCCAACATGTCACGCTTCAAAATTGTGCCCGCTCGTGGAATGGTGACAAACTTTGGCACTTAAAAAATCTCCATTGGTGACGTTTAAAAATCGCAGAGGAGATCTTTTGCTAGAATTTTTGCTCTCGCTCTGACGATCGCGGCGATACCGCACATGTGTGGTTTGAACACCGTTTTCATATGCGGACGTTACTTACGTATGCGTTTGCTTCTGTGCACGAGCTCGATAGGACGGGGCGCATTTTATTTTTTCTTTTTTCTTTTACTTTTTTGATTTTTACACTGTCCTCCTTTTAAAAAAAAAAAAAAAATTGGGTCACTTTTTTTGGGTCACTTTTATTTCTAGTACAAGGAATGTTAACATCCCTTGTAATAGAGAAAAAAAGCATGACAGGTCCTCTTTAATGTGAGATCTGGGGGGGTAAAAAGACCTCACATCTCATATTTACACTTAAATGCAATAATAAAAAAAAAAAATTGCCTTTTTAAGACCATTGGACAGAATTGACGTTTGACGTCGCTTCCGCCATCTAATGTTATGGAGCCGAGTGGCGGCCATCATTCCCTCACTTGGCTCCAGGCCTGTCTGGATGAAGGACCCGATTTGTCTCCGCCGCTACCGACGGTTCCGGTAAGCTGTGAAGACGACCGGAGTGTGGCGGGAGGGGGGAGGGCACCTCTCCTGCCACTGATAAAAGAAGCCCGTGTGACGGGGTGACAACACAGGAGTGCAAATGGGAGAAGACAGAGTGTTGTCACCGTATAACAGGAAGTGCCTGAACAAGGACCTTCATGGCGGGATCACCGCGGATTATTATAATAAAAGCTACAAAACCACCTTTGAAATGACATTTGTACTTTGAATTCAAGTTTGGTGTCCCTTTTTTAAAGGACTCTTAAAGGGCCAGTACACCCTCAAACACAAGATCAATGAGAGGATTTTCCAGATTCACATTTCATGTTTAGTGTCCAGTTCAGCAAATCTTTTCCTGGTGACGTTTCCATCAATTATCTCACATGAAAAGAGACGTTATTAATCGCACTGTGAAGGTGCGCAGGCGGGGGAGGGGGGCAGGTAGAGGACGATCCTCATTCACCAAACTAGCGGTGAATGTGCAGGAGATCTTCATCTCTCTCTTCATCGGCTTGGTGCTCCCTTGTGACGGGGTGACAACGCAGGAGCACAAATGGGAGACGAGGATGGAGCGTTGTCACCCTATAACAGGAAGTGCCTGAACAAGGACCTTCATGGCGGGATCACCGGGGATTATGGAAGCTGCAGATTTAACAAGATTGAAAATAACTTTTGAAATGACATTAACCACTTGCTGGCCACGTGATAGCCGAATGATGGCAAGAGCGCGGCCGACCAGTTCCGGGAGGGTCTTGTATGACGTCCTCCTGTGATTGTGTGCTCTGCGGGGTGCTCTGCAGGGGGTGTTCTGCAGGGTGCTCTGCGGGGTGCTCTGCGGGGTGCTCTGCAGGGGGTGTTCTGCGGGGTGCTCTGCGGGGTGCTCTGCAGGGGGTGTTCTGCGGGGTGCTCTGCGGGGTGCTCTGCGGGGTGCTCTGCGGGGTGCTCTGCAGGGGGTGTTCTGCAGGGTGCTCTGCGGGGTGCTCTGCAGGGGGTGTTCTGCGGGGTGCTCTGCAGGGTGCTCTGCGGGGTGCTCTGCGGGGTGCTCTGCAGGGGGTGTTCTGCGGGGTGCTCTGCGGGGTGCTCTGCAGGGGGTGTTCTGCGGCGTGCTCTGCAGGGGGTGTTCTGCGGGGTGCTCTGCGGCGTGCTCTGCGGGGTGCTCTGCGGCGTGCTCTGCGGGGTGCTCTGCGGCGTGCTCTGCAGGGGGTGTTCTGCGGCGTGCTCTGCGGGGTGCTCTGCGGCGTGCTCTGCAGGGGGTGTTCTGCGGCGTGCTCTGCGGGGTGCTCTGCGGGGTGCTCTGCGGGGTGCTCTGTGATCTGTGTCCTCCGGATACTGCCGATCACATATCGGGGTAAAGAGCCAATCGGCCAATTACCTTCTGATCAGCTGTGTCCAATTACAGCTTATCAACATGTAAACACAAGCCGGTTATCAGTAATAACCTTCTGGTAGAAGAGGGACATCTACACTGATAATTGGGGCACTGATCATCAATGTGCCCATCAGTGCTGCCAATCAGTGCCACATATTAGTGGAGCCCATCAGTGCCGCCATATTAGTGTCCATTAGTGCCACCTATCGGTGCCCATGAGTGCTGCCTTTCAGTGTCCATTAGTGCCTCCTCATCAGTGCTCATCAGTGCAGCCTGTCAGTGTCAACCCACGAGTGCCGCTTCATTAGTGCCACCTATCTGTTTCCATCAGTGCCACCTATGGTGTCCATCAGTGCCACATCATCAGTGCCAACCGACCAGTCCCGCCGCATCAGTGCAGCCTATCAGTGCTATTTATCAGCACTAATAGACTATATTGATAAGGCTGCACTGATAGGTTCCACTGATGGGCACTGATGAGGTGGCACTGATAGGCTGCACTGATGAGGTGGCACTGATAGGCTGCACGGATAGGCTGCACTGGTGGGTTGGCACTGATAGGCGGCACTGGTGGGTTGACCTGATAGGCGGCACTGGTGGGTTGGCACTGATAGGCGGCACTGGTGGGTTGACCTGATAGGCGGCACTGGTGGGTTGGCACTGATAGGCTGCACTGATGGGTTGGCGCTGATAGGCTGCACTGATGGGTTGGCACTGATAGGCTGCACTGATGGGTTGGCACTGATAGGCAGCACTGGTGGGTTGGCACTGATAGGCTGCACTGATGGGTAGGCACTGATAGGCGGCACTGGTGGGTTGGCACTGATAGGCTGCACTGATGGGTTGGCACTGATAGGCTGCACTGATGGGTTGGCACTGATAGGCTGCACTGATGGGTTGGCACTGATAGGCTGCACTGATGGGTAGGCACTGATAGGCGGCACTGGTGGGTTGGCACTGATAGGCTGCACTGATGGGTTGGCACTGATGGGTTGGCACTGATAGGCTGCACTGATGGGTTGGCACTGATAGGCTGCACTGATGGGTTGGCACTGATAGGCTGCACTGATGGGTTGGCACTGATAGGCTGCACTGATGGGTTGGCACTGATAGGCTGCACTGATGGGTAGGCACTGATAGGCTGCACTGATGGGTTGGCACTGATAGGCTGCACTGATGGGTTGGCACTGATAGGCTGCACTGATGGGTTGGCACTGATAGGCGGCACTGATGGGTTGGCACTGATAGGCGGCACTGGTGGGTTGGCACTGATAGGCTGCACTGATAAGGAGGCACCGATGGACACTAATAGGCCTATCAGTGAAGGAGGAATGTTACCTGTTTGCAAAATTTTTAACAAACTATGAAAAACATTTTTTCAAAATATTTGGTCTTTTTTTTTTTTAATTTAGGAAAAAATAAAAACCCTCCAGAGGTGATTAAATGATAAAAATGTCCTCTGTGTAGAGTGTCACATGACCGTGTAATTGTCATGCAAAGTGTGACAGCGCTGAAAGCTGATAATTGTCCTGGGCAGGGGGGGGGTGGGGGGAGGGGAGTGCCCAGTTATTGAAGAGGTAATAATAATAAATGATTATAATAGATAATAATTAGAGGAGGAGTTTATATCATACAAAGAGAGAACACTGATCTGCAGCCGCTGGGAGCGCGGCGTCCGGCGCTCTGCTGATTGGTGTTCAGACAACAGTGTGGCGTTTGTGCGGTCCTCGGAATTATTCCGGTCATGTCCGGTTCTTTAAGACGTTGCCGGGGAGGCGACCTCTGACACCGACCGCCGCCGAGTGAAAATCGTTCTCCGTGTTCCCTGCCGGAGAACTTCACCGTCTTCATTATCCCCCGAGAGGAGCCTCATCTATTTATTTATTTTATATTTATTGATCTTTCAGCCATAATTGATCAGTGATCATGCCAATCAGTGAAGAATTCTGAGGACCGCTTTACTGTTTCTTAACCAGAATCTGTTGGAGCCCGAATTTCAGCAGGGTTTTCGGAGTGCACCTGAGCTGCAGCTGTACACCATGTGTGCTCAACCTGCGGCCCTCCAGCTGTTGGGGGAACTACAAGTCCCATGAGGCATTGCAAGGCTGGCAGTTACAATGACTCCCACAGGCACGATGGGACTTGTAGTTCCGCAGCAGCTGGAGAACCAGAGATTGAGCACCCATGCTGTACACTATGGGGGGAGATTTACTCCCCTTTCACACTGCGACTTCTCCTGCGACTTGGGACTGCAAAATCGTGTGACAAGTTGTACCCCCCCCCATGATTTCCAATGATAACCATTCATATATGTGTGACTTCAAGTCGTGCCGACTTTCATGCGAGTTGAGGTCCGTAGACCTCGAGTATCCACAGGCATTCCCTTAAATCGCATCAAAAACGCAGCCACAAAATTGCGTGACTTTTAAGTCACAGTAGTGTGAAAGGGGCCTTATTAAAACTGGAGTATTTAGAATCTGGTGCAGCGGTGTGTGGGAGCCAATCAGCTTCTAGCTTCAGCTCGTTCAGTTCAGCTTTGATAATAAAACCTGGAAGCGGATTGGTTACTATGCAGAGTTGCAGCAGTTTTAGTAAATCTCCCCCTTTGTGTCCTAATCCGAGAACTGCAGAAAGTAGAGAGTCCTCGGCTTACATGTATTCCGGCTTGTATACTCATCCCGTTCCTGACGAATCCACCAAAAAAAAATCTGCTTTGTGGGCGGTCCTATTGGCCCCTCCCCAATCTTTTCATTAAAAATTCGAAGCAGCCGGGTGGAAAATTGTCAGTAAAATCAGGTCAGTAACGGCTGCAAAACACTGCGAGGCTACGCGTTTCACCCTACATGACTGTCATGATTAAGCACTGATGTGGTTCGAAACGCGTAGACTTGTCTCGAGCCCCGCAGTGTTTTGTTGCTGTGATATGTCGATTAACCACTTGTGGAGCACCTGACCGCAGTGTACTGCAGAGGGGGGGGCGGGGCGGCCTGTGCAGGTAAAGCAACAAACTGGTACGTCGCTGCCTACTTTCAGGTTTAGGATGCACGCCCCCCCCCCCCCCACCCAACACCCACTGTGATTGTACACTACGGGGTCTGTCAGCAGGTCCCAGCCAATGATTCACTGCCGTGACCTGCTGATCGGCTGTGTCCAATCACAGCCCAGAGCTCTGTGTGTACTGAGGGAACAAAAAGATCTATTAGTAAAATCGGCACACGTTACATATTTTCGGGCACACAACTCCTGTGATCGCCCCTGATTTTAATCCCTTCCCAGCCGGTGTCATTAGTACAGTGACAGTGCATAGTATTAGCACTCATCTCTGTATTAGTGTCACTGGTGATGTCAGTCAGCTAGGCTCCATTGACTCCTGATCGTGATCCCGCCTGCCATTTCAAATCGCTGCAATACACAGGACGGGTTTGCGATGCCATTACTTCAAATGGCATCCCCATTTGTGCCGCAATGTTTTTCCCAGCGATTGTCGCGCGGTAAATCACTCCGCAATCGTAGCAAATCTTACCGTGCGATGCTGTCGCCCCAAAAGAAGCTCATGTTCCTTTCTGAGCAACAAGAGTAGCGCGTTTGCAATTGCAACGCAATTTACTGAGCGACAATCGCAACCAAAATCACGGTGTGATTGGGGGGGGGGGCTCCTTTATCGCGTTCCTGCGTTTTCCAGCAGTTTGAAATCTTGGGTGGAATCGCGACAAATTCCTCCCATGATGTGGTGTGAATGGAGGCTTCGTGTATGTTTGGCCGCCTCACTATCGCAGTCTCACTATAAGTCGCTGATCGCCGCCATTAGTAGTACAAAAAAAATAATAAAAAATTCTAGTGTATATCCCATAGTTTGCAGACGCCATAACTTTCACGCAAACCAATCAATACACGCTTATTGGGATTTTTTTTTTCACCAAAGACATGTAGCGGAATAAATTTTGGGCCAAATTTATAATGAAATGTGATTTTTTTTTTTTTTTTTTTTTAACTTTATTTATTTTTTAAAACATTTTTCCAGATGTTTTATAGCAAAAAGTAAAAAAAAAATGTATTTATTTATTTATTTTTTAACTTTAGGTCTTTATTCATTTATATATATATAATATGTTAAACAAAAATCCCCAGTGGTGATCAAATACGACCAAAAGAAAGCTCTCTATTTGTGTGAAACAAATGATATAAATTTTGTTTGAGTACAGCATGGCATGACCGCGCAATTACCAGTTAAAGTAGCGCAGTGCTGAATGGCAATAAATTTCTTGGTCATGAGGGGGGGGGGGTTAAAACCTTCCGGCGATGAAGTGGTTAATAAAGATGAGTATCTTCGGAGTGCAGTGGGATTTTACGAGCGGGGAGTGCGCAGCTCTGTGGATGGCGGCCAACCTGCAGCAGCACTGTGGTGTGGTTTAAACTATCAGATGCAGCTGCTGTTTGGGTGTTCTGACAGCCGCCGACCAATCCGAATACAATAACCCAGCAGGAGGATCGTCCATCCAATGCTGTATTGTGTGGATGGAGGAATCCACTTAGTTTTATTCATTCGTGCCTCCGGGCTGAAAAAAAAAAATCTAATCTCTCAGTGTGTGGCCAGCCATAGGGATGGGCTCACGACACAATCATTGCATGACATCCCTGAGGGGCGGGTGTGACATCACAGTGGCAATGATGTAAAGCTGAAAGTAAGACACAAAAACTTTCATTTTTAAATATAAATCCTTAATTGCCACAAAAGTATATTAATCCACTGTGTGTGCACCAAACACCTAATAACTAATCTAGTTATTACCTTGTAAAGTAGCGGTGACATCATCACTGTGCTATATAAAATTAAAAATGGGGGGTTAAGGGACTTTGAGTGAACCTGTGGCCTGGTAAGGCCAACTGTTCCATCCCTTGGGACTTTAAATGAAAATGTGGCCCGGTAAGGTCACATATTTCCATCCCTGTCATTTGTCAAGAAAAAGGGGGGACGAGAACAAGGGGGTGGGACTTTATATGAAGCATGTGGTGGCCAAAGAATAAAAGGTGGACATTATGGAATCTTGTTGTTAAGTAGTTTTATATTGAGGTCGATTGCCACTAGGTACAATCAAGTAAAACAGGTACAACATGTAACAATAGTGCAATGGTAATCCAGTATGCATAACATCATACACACAGTATCACATATATAGCAACACAGGGTTCTTCCGTAGAGCTACCATTTGGTAACACAGTATGACCAACATCACATAAGTAGTATCGCATATGTAGTAAACAAAATTCATCCATAGTGCACCCGAATGTAGTTGAATAAGGCAGTAAACCATGGTGGTATTTGCAAGGTCTATGACCTCTATGGTCCAAGAGGAGGGGTATACAGATGAACAAGATTCCATAATGTCCACCTTTTATTCTTTGGCCACCACATGCTTCATATCAAGTCCCATCCCCTTGTTCTCGTCCCCCCTTTTTCTTGACTGTGCTATATGTAGCCTGTGCAGAGAGCAGAGCTGAGGGAGGGACCCAACTGGCTCCGCCCACTACAAGTTGTCTGCAGAAAACTAACAGAAAGGGGGGCGGAGACAAGGCAAGTCACCCTGCACAGAGGGCTGTGGGAGGGGCCTTGGAGGCTCCACCCACTAGACTGCCTGCAGAAAACTGGAGGGGGCGGAGACCAGACCAGTTCCCCTGCACAAGGAGAGAAAACAAAGCTGTGGGAGGGGCCCAGCAGACTCCACCCACTACAAGCTGCAGAAAACTACAGGAGGGGGCGGAGACGAGACCAGTAAATCTGCAGAACGAGAGCAAAGCTGTGGGAGGGGCCCAGCAGACTCCACCCACTACAAGCTGCAGAAAACTACAGGAGGGGGCGGAGACGAGACCAGTAAATCTGCAGAACGAGAGCAAAGCTGTGGGAGGGGCCCAGCAGACTCCACCCACTACAGGCTGCAGAAACCGACAGCAGGGGGCGGAGACAAGACCAGTAAATCTGCAGAACGAGAGCAAAGCTGTGGGAGGGGCCCAGCAGACTCCACCCACTACAGGCTGCAGAAACCGACAGCAGGGGGCGGAGACAAGACCAGTAAATCTGCAGAACGAGAGCAAAGCTGTGGGAGGGGCACAGCAGACTCCACCCACTACAAGCTGCAGAAAACTACAGGAGGGGGCGGAGACAAGACCAGTAAATCTGCAGAACGAGAGCAAAGCTGTGGGAGGGGCCCAGCAGACTCCACCCACTACAGGCTGCAGAAACCGACAGGAGGGGGGCGGAGACGAGACCAGTCCCCCTGTACAAGGAGAGAGAGCAGCAGTGGGCGGTCTTTATTACACAGAAGCAAATTCTGGAGTTTAGTGCACCAGCAATGGAGGAGCGCACTTTTCTTGGACATACGAAGGATTTATTGGCGAGATGTTGGAGGACTCGGTTTCACATATGAAGTCTCTTTGTCAGGTCCCATGAAAACCGCTGTTTGTCAGCAATTAAAGCTTTTTAGCTTTTACTTCTTACAGATCTATCATCTGAACTAAGCTGTCGGGAGCTAACGCGGCGCAACTTCTGCAAGTCGCTGTTTTGGGTCGCGGAGGTTAAAGACGTCCAGACTTCTGAGGACGCAGAGCGCGTATTTCGTGCGGAGCACTGCGAGGAGTTCAGCGACCTTTCTGCTTCATTTGAGATTATCCCTGAAGGACAGAGAAGAGTTCCCACGTGGCCAAATTCACGCAATCTTCGTCTTCCCACGCTGCGTTAAAAGCATGGCAAATCCATTTCCTGGCTATAATCTATACCATGGACTGTGCAGAGCAATGGAGTCCACTGTATGCCCTTTACTGTGTCATTAAAGAGTAACTCCACTTTTGTTGAGATAAGCGAACGCTCCTCTCCGGGTGATCGATGTACATTGCAGGGATTATAACAAACTTTGTAGCAGATTTCTACTTTTTTTTTTTCTGAAGAAATAGCTGTTTGTTTCATGTCCTGTGCAGACTGATTCGGAATGGGAGAGTCTGGTTTATTATAATCACCAGGTGCACTCTGTGTTCTGATAAGGAAAGCTGCAGGGTCCTCATCCCTTTAGAAGTATTTCACCCTTGGGGGGAATATCTCACCAAAACTGAAATTCCTATTGCAGAGGATGCCTAAAATCTGACTCATGTTATATGAGTGCAGACTCCTGGGGAATCGTATACATACACAGTGCCTTGCAAAAGTATTCACCCCCCTTGGCATTTTTCGTGTTTGGTTGCCTCACAACCTGGAATTAAGATGGATTGTTTGAGGATTTGCATCATTTAATTTACAGAACACGCCCACAACTTTGAAGATGTTTTTTTTTTTATTGTGAAGCAAACAACAAATAGGACAAAATAACAGAAAAAGTCAATGTGCAAAACTATTCACCCCCCCCTAAACTCAATACTTTGTAGAGCCGCCTTTTGCGGCTATCACAGCTCCAAGTCACTTTGGATAAGTCTCTATGACTTGCCACATCTCACCACTGGGATTTTTGCCCATTCCTCCTCGCAAAACTGCTCCAGCTCCTTCAAGTCGGATGGTTTGCGCTTGTGAACAGCAATCTTTAAGTCTGACCACAGATTTTCTATTGGATTGAGGTCTGGGCTTTGACTAGGCTATTCCAACACATTTACATGTTTCCCCTTAAACCACTCAAGTGTTGCTTTAGCAGTGTGTTTGGGGTCATTGTCCTGCTGGAAGGTGAACCTCCGTCCTAGCCTCAAATCACACACAGAGTGGTACAGGTTTTGCTCAAGAATATCCCTGTATTTATCACCATCCATCTTTCCCTCAACTCTGACCAGTTTCCCAGTCTCGACTGCTGAAAAACATCCCCACAGCATGATGCTGCCACCACCATGTTTCACAGTGGGGATGGTGATCTTTGGGTGATGTGATATGTTGGGTTTGCACCAGACATAGCGTTTTCTTTGATGGCCAAAAAGTTAAGTTTTAGTCTCCTCAGACCAGAGCACCTTCCTCCATACATTTCGGGAGTCTCCCACCTTTTCACAAACTCAAAACCTGCCATTTTGTTTTTTGCTGAAAGTAATGTCTTTCTTCTGGCCACTCTGCCATAAAGCCCAACTCTATGGAGCGTACGGCTTATTGTGGTCCTATGTACAGATACTCCAGTCTCTGCTGTGGAACTCTGCAGCTCCTCCAGGGTTACCTTAGGTCTCTGTGCTCCTCTCTGAATAATGCCCTCCTTGCCCGCTCCGTGAGTTTTGGTGTGCGGCCGTCTCTTGGCAGGTTTGCTGTTGTGCCATGTTCCTCTCCATTTGGTTATGATAGATTTGATGGTGCTCCTAGGGATCATCAAAGATTTGGATATTTTTTTATAACCCAACCCTGACTTGTACTTCTCAACAACATTGTCCCTTCCTTGTCTGGAGAGTTCCTTGGTCTTCATGGCAGTGTTTGGTTAGTGGTGCCTCTTGCTTAGGTGTTGCAGCCTCTGGGGCCTTTCACAAAGGTGTGTCTATGTAATGACAGGTCATGTGACACTTAGATTGCACACAGGTGGACATCATTTCACTAATTATGGGACTTCTGAAGGTAATTGGTTACACCAGAGCTTTTTATGGGCTTCATAACAAAGGGGGGTGAATACATACGCACATGACAATTATCAGTTTTTTATTTCTGAAGAATAGCTTTATCGATATATTTTTCTAATTTTATTTCAACAAGTTAGACTATTGTGTTCTGATCATCACATAGAATTCAGATTAATAAACATTGAACTAAAGGCTGTAATGTAACAAAATAGGTAAAAAGCCAAGGGGGTGAATACTTTTGCAAGGCACTATATATATATATGTATGCATGTGAATAAAGTTCAAAGGTTGCTGCACTATGTATGTATATGTATATTTATGTGTGTGTATATATACATTTTTCTTATAATTTGGGTGTTGGTGTTTGGGCTTCAAGGGATAGCATTATAACTTGCATCTTGTAGGACTTGTGCTTGAGAGAGAAGGAACTTTGGATCTGCTCCGAATCCACAAGTAGATTTAGTGTAAAGGAGGCCAAGGAAAATATGTGCTCCCTATTGACAAAGGGAAGACGGCAAAGCCGCTTGGTGAGTGAGTTTGTTTTAGACTGAGAAGTGTTGAGATCGTTCAGGGAGATGACAAACCCGAGCTGGATACATTGTAATATAATACAGAGCAGGAAGGAAGCTGGTGAAGAATGTGCGTGTGTATTACAGAGGTCTATTCTGAGACGCAGATATTAATAATAGAAATAACAAGACGGTACACCAAGATACTCAAATGTCCACCATCCAGAGACCAGTGACATCACCGAGACCCTTCATATTCATGAGAACACAGCCTATCCAATCACTAGAGACCAGTGACACCACCAAGACCCTTCATATTCATGAGAACACAGCCTATCCAATCACTAGAGACCAGTGACATCACCGAGACCCTTCATATTCATGAGTACACAGCCTATCCAATCACTAGAGACCAGTGACATCACCGAGACCCTTCATATTCATGAGAACACAGCCTATCCAATCACTAGAGACCAGTGACATCACCGAGACCCTTCATATTCATGAGAACACAGCCTATCCAATCACTAGAGACCTGTGACATCACCGAGACCCTTCATATTCATGAGAACACAGCCTATCCATCACTAGAGACCAGTGACATCACCAAGACCCTTCATATTCATGAGAACACAGCCTATCCAATCACTAGAGACCAGTGACATCACCGAGACCCTTCATATTCATGAGAACACAGCCTATCCATCACTAGAGACCAGTGACATCACCAAGACCCTTCATATTCATGAGAACACAACCTATCCAATCACTAGAGACCAGTGACATCACCAAGACCCTTCATATTCATGAGAACACAGCCTATACATCACTAGAGACCAGTGACATCACCAAGACCCTTCATATTCATGAGAACACAACCTATCCAATCACTAGAGACCAGTGACATCACCGAGACCCTTCATATTCATGAGAACACAGCCTATCCATCACTAGAGACCAGTGACATCACCAAGACCCTTCATATTCATGAGAACACAGCCTATCCAATCACTAGAGACCAGTGACATCACCGAGACCCTTCATATTCATGAGAACACAGCCTATCCATCACTAGAGACCAGTGACATCACCAAGACCCTTCATATTCATGAGAACACAGCCTATCCAATCACTAGAGACCAGTGACATCACCGAGACCCTTCATATTCATGAGAACACAGCCTATCCAATCACTAGAGACCAGTGACATCACCGAGACCCTTCATATTCATGAGAACATAGCCTATCCAATCACTAGAGACCAGTGACATCACCGAGACCCTTCATATTCATGAGAACATAGCCTATCCAATCACTAGAGACCAGTGACATCACCGAGACCCTTCATATTCATGAGAACACAGCCTAACCATCACTAGAGACCAGTGACATCACCGAGACCCTTCATATTCATGAGAACACAGCCTATCCAATCACTAGAGACCAGTGACATCACTGAGACCCTTCATATTCATGAGAACACAGCCTATCCATTCACTAGAGACCAGTGACATCACTGAGACCCTTCATATTCATGAGAACACAGCCTAACCATCACTAGAGACCAGTGACATCACCGAGACCCTTCATATTCTTGAGAATGCAAGATATCCATTCATTGGAGACTGTTTAAGAAGCTGATGGGTCAATGAACCTTTCCAGGACTTACGCAATTTTGGGAGGATTGATTGTTGAGATAAATACATTTAGGCTTCAATATGATACACCCCCCCCCCCCCCATAGTTCGTTATAAAAGAAACCATATTGGTATGGAAATTGTAGTGTTCCGTTTGTGGAAAGGAATGGAAATATTACAGTGAACTCATAACCACCTCGTGAGACGCGGTCGATGTTGTCCTGCGGAGGAGCAGTCGCATGTTTGGGGACACTTGTGAAGGATGTGTCCCCGGGGTCCGGTAAAAATAGCTGGTGTTTTCTCATTGTACTTGTTAATGAATGTGATGAATCACAGCACTGTCACGCTAAACATCTGCATGTTTAATATCCTGAATTATAAGAGGGATGGCTAATTATACACGGCTCGGGAGCCCAATTCCAGGAGCCGGTGTATTATCCAGCGTCTCAGGAAGAACCGTATTCTCATAGCAAATTAATATTTGGAGTAATTAGTGGAAAGCTTACCTGAACTTTAGGTAGATAACTTGTTTATCATGTTGCGTATTTGAGTTTCTACATGCACCATGTAGTGCGGAGATGGACCACCAATACAGCCAGCTTTTGTGGAACTGAAAGTGCCATTATGGCTGCCTGGCCAATCTTTAGCTGGTATGGCATGGTGGGACTTGCCCAGTAATTGCATGGAGCAGGGGTCTCCAAACTTTCTAAGGCCTAGTTTACTGTCCTACAGACTTTAGGGGGGGGCAGACTAGGGCTAGTGGGAGTAGAAAATGTCCTGTTATCCAGTGAGAGTGAACAATGCCCTATCTTTGGTGATAGTGGGAGGAATAGTGCCCCATCGTTATTGTCAATGGAAGGAATTCTGCCCTATCGCTGGTGTCAATAGAAGGAATTCTGCCCTATCGCTGGTGTCAATAGAAGGAATTCTGCCCTATCGCTGGTGTCAATGGAAGGAATTCTGCCTTATCGCTGGTGTCAATGGAAGGAATTCTGCCCCATTGTTGGTGTCAATGGAAGGAATTCTGCTTTATCGCTGGTGTCAATGGAAGGAATTCTGCCCCATTGTTGGTGTCCAATGGAAGGAATTCTGCCCCATTGTTGGTGTCCAATGGAAGGAATTCTGCCCTATCGCTGGTGTCCAATAGAAAGAATTGTGCCCCATTGTTGGTTTCCAATAGAAGGAATTCTGTCCCATTGTTGGTTTCCAATGGAAGGAGTTCTGCCCCATTGTTGGTGTCCAATGGAAGGAGTTCTGCCCCATTAGTGTCCAATGGAAGGAGTTCTGCCCCCTTGGTGTCCAATGGAAGGAGTTCTGCCCCATTGTTGGTGTCCAATGGAAGGAGTTCTGCCCCATTGGTGTCCAATGGAAGGAGTTCTGCCCCATTGGTGTCCAATGGAAGGAGTTCTGCCCCATTGGTGTCCAATGGATGGAATTCTGTCCCATTGTTGATGTCAGTGGGTGGGATAGAGCCTAACTGTTGGGTCAGTGGCTGGAATAGTGCCCCAGGGGCCAGATAAAGACAAGCAAAGGGCCGCAGTTTTTGAGACTGCTGGTATGAAGCAATACTCATAACTAACATACATGCACAATCTCCCATCAAGACCAATTCACTAAGCTCACACACATGGTATTTGCACCTGGTCACCTTATTCAGTTCCTTTCATGTTTTTGGACAGACAATTTTCTATGACCTATATCTTGATTTCCCCTCATATTCTGGCCCGGGGACTGTCCAGAGAGGAAATGGTGGAATTCTCCCTAACGGGCCATGGCAGTAAAGTATTGACAGAGGTTCTATCCCCTCCCCACTAAGAAAGGGGATTCTGTTGCCTGTCCCTGTTGGACAGAGTGAAGTTGCCATGCTACGTTCTCATTTGGGCACAACAGTGGCTGGCTCACCAAAACTCAGTTACTGTATTGACTTTTGTCAAAAGAGCCAGGCTAAAAATTCTCAGCCAATCGGCTGCAGACACAGTTTTGGTAATCTGACAGCTGGTGCCGGAATACAATAGCAGGCAGGAGACGTTTGTTCATCCATGCTGTTTGTGTGGATGGAGGAACCTGTTGGAATTTTTTTTTTCATTCAGCACACAGGATGAGCGCTAGAGATATATTAGGGCTTGTTCACGTGTGCGGCCAGGGAGCAGTAAAACCAGGTAGTTGAGCCGCAGTTTTGCCGCCCGCCTGAACACGGACATGCAGCTGCTCAGGGCTGTACACATGCTGTGGCCGAGAAGCACTGCAAAAATTAAACTCTGTCTAATTCAATGGGCATTACCACCACCAAACGCAACTAATGCAAGTCTATGGGGCCACCAACCACTTCCATTGCACTTGATTGCAGTGCAGTGGTGCTGCATTTACACGGTTAGATCAGGCACTGAGAAGGTGGCATATCGCCCCCCCCCCTTGCTGCGCCCCCCCCTGGCTGCCTGTCAAAGCAAGGGCTGCCGCACGTGTCCGAGTCCTTAGTGTATGGCCAACCTAATAACAGGATATTTCCTGTCCAAAAAAAAAAAACCCCAAAACATTGTCTTGGCTGGAGTTCCACTTTAAATTTTATGTTCAGGTTCCTGCAGGAGGCATATCTAAAGTGCAACACCCTGGAGCCTTTCCTCACATTGCTGGATCAGTAAGCTGCTTTGGCTGGTTTTTGTTTGCTTAAATACGAGTCAATGGGACTGCAAAACCGTAGGTCGAGGGCAGGCCAGAAGCGTGTCGAGGGCAGGCCAGAAGCGTGTTGCGGGCAGGGCAGGCCAGAAACTGGTCGAGGGCAGGCCAGAAGCGTGTGGAGGGCAGGCCAGAAACTGGTCGAGGGCAGGCCAGAAGCGTGTGGAGGGCAGGCCAGAAGCGTGTTGAGGGCAGGCCAGAAGCGTGTTGAGGGCAGGCCAGAAACTGGTCGAGGGCAGGCCAGAAGCATGTTGAAGGCAGGCCAGAAACTGGTCAAGGGCAGGCCAGAAGCGTGTGGAGGGCAGGCCAGAAGCGTGTGGAAGGCAGGCCAGAAGCGTTTGGAGTGCAGGCAAGGCCAGAAACGTGTCGAGGGCAGGCCAGAAACGTGTCGAGGGCAGGCCAGAAGCGTGTCGAGGGCAGGCCAGAAGCGTGTCGAGGGCAGGCCAGAAGCCTGTCTCGAGGGCAGGCCAGAAGCCTGTCTCGAGGGCAGGCCAGAAGCCTGTCGAGGGCAGGCCAGAAGCGTGTCGAGGGCAGGGCAGGCCAGAAGCGTGTCGAGGGCAGGCCAGGAGCGTGTCGAGGGCAGGCCAGGAGCGTGTCGAGGGCTGGTCGAGGGCAGGGCAGGCCAGAAGTGTGTCGAGGGCAGGCCAGAAGCGTGTTGAGGGCTGGTCGAGGGCAGGGCAGGCCAGAAGCGTGTCAAGGGCAGGCCAGAAGCGTGTCGAGGGCAGGCCAGAAGCGTGTCGAGGGCAGGGCAGGCCAGAAGCGTGTCGAGGGCAGGCCAGAAGCGTGTCGAGGGCAGGGCAGGCCAGAAGCGTGTCGAGGGCAGGGCAGGCCAGAAGCGTGTCGAGGGCAGGGCAGGCCAGAAGCGTGTCGAGGGCAGGCCAGGAGCGTGTCGAGGGCAGGCCAGGAGCGTGTCGAGGGCTGGTCGAGGGCAGGGCAGGCCAGAAGTGTGTCGAGGGCAGGCCAGAAGTGTGTCGAGGGCAGGCCAGAAGCGTGTCGAGGGCAGGCCAGAAGCGTGTCGAGGGCAGGGCAGGCCAGAAGCGTGTCGAGTGCAGGCCAGAAGCGTGTCGAGGGCAGGGCAGGCCAGAAGCGTGTCGAGGGCAGGCCAGAAGCGTGTCGAGGGCAGGCCAGGCCAGAAGCGTGTCGAGGGCAGGCCAGGAGCGTGTCGAGGGCAGGCCAGGCCAGAAGCGTGTCGAGGGCTGGTCGAGGGCAGGGCAGGCCAGAAGCGTGTCGAGGGCTGGTCGAGGGCAGGGCAGGCCAGAAGCGTGTCGAGGGCTGGTCGAGGGCAGGGCAGGCCAGAAGCGTGTCGAGGGCAGGGCAGGCCAGAAGCGTGTCGAGGGCAGGGCAGGTCAGAAGCGTGTCGAGGGCGGGTTTGAAGTGTCTCAGGGGAAGGTCAGAGGCAGGTTTTAGGGCAGGTCCAGAGCAAGTCGAATGCACCCATCAATGACTTCTGGGTGATCTCGGAAGCTTTATAAAGTGATGTCATTGTCACAAGCCCAAAGCCGCCCACACCAGCGGAATTCTGGTTGTTTTTGGAGGGTTTTTTTTTTTTGCAGTTCCTGTTGCTGTCAAATTTCCCTTTTTTTTTTTTAATTTGATCTAGTTACTATGGAAACTCATTTTTTGATATGCCCGTCCTTTACTATTCTGATCCTAAAAATTCCTGCGCAGCTTTCCCATTCAGTTATAGGTGGAGCAGAGCGGGCAGCCCATCCCCCCCCATCCAGTCATTGTTTTCATGCAGCTATAATTTGACACCTTCCCCGCAGTAATCGGGCACATGATCGAGCGCACACATCGCTCCGCTACCTTTCCACGGGGGGTTTAAAATTAGCAGTGAGAACACAGCGAGGCTGGCACACCGTGTTCCCGCTACTCCCACGAGCCATCGCCGAGAGCGAGGCGACATCCTCTGTGCACAATAGAGAGCGCCGCGATCGATTCCCCGGATCAGCAAGACGAACCCAACCTACAATGTGCAGAGAATCTCATTCATTACAGCCGATTGTAAACCAGATCTCTGTATTAATGGGGGATGGGAGAAGCGATTTCCGCTATTCTGGTTCGGTTAATGAGGCCATACAGCGGAGCGGTGATACCCGGGACCCTCCTCCAACCTAGTCAACGATCGATCGCTCTGGGTGGGGCAGAAAATAAAATATAAAAATTCCCCAATGGGTTTTATCCCTTCTCTACTCTATACAAAACTAAGAAATGATAGGTGGTCTACGGGGTCCCATCCCCCACACCATTACACCCCCACCACCAGCCTGAACCGGTGATATCCCATCCCCCACACCATTACACCCCCCACCACCAGCCTGAACCAGTGATATCCCATCCCCCACACCATTACACCTCCACCACCAGTCTGAACCAGTGATATCCCATCCCCCACACCATTACACCTCCACCACCAGCCTGAACCAGTGATACTCCATCCCCCACACCATTACACCTCCACCACCAGCCTGAACCGGTGATATCCCATCCCCCACACCATTACACCCCCACCACCAGCCTGAACCGGTGATATCCCATCCCCCACACCATTACACCCCCACCACCAGCCTGAACTGGTGATATCCCATCCCCCACACCATTACACCCCACCACCAGCCTGAACCGGTGACATCCCATCCACCACACCATTACACCCCCACCACCAACCTGAACCGGTGATATCCCACCCCCCACACCATTACACCCCCACCACCAGCCTGAACCGGTGATATCCCATCCCCCACACCATTACACCCCCACCACCAGCCTGAACCGGTGATACCCCATCCCCCACACCATTACACCCCCACCACCAGCCTGAACCGGTGATATCCCATCCCCCACACCATTACACCCCACCACCAGCCTGAACCGGTGATACCCCATCCCTCACACCATTACACCGCCACCACCAGCCTGAACCAGTGATACCCCATCCCCCACACCATTACACCCCCACCACCAGCCTGAACCGGTGATATCCCACCCCCCACACCATTACACCCCCACCACCAGCCTGAACCGGTGATACAAGGCAGGATGGATCCATGCGCCAAATTCTGACCCCTCCATCTGAGTGTCGCGGCTGAAATCCAGACTCATCAGACCAGGAGACGTTTTTCCAATCTTCTATTGTCCAGTTTTGGTGATCCTGTGCCAATTGTAGCCTCAGTTTCCTTTTCTTAGCTGACAGGAGTGGCACCCGGTGTGGTCTTCTGCTGCTGTAGCCCATCTGCTTCAAGTTTGGATGTGTTGTGCATTCAGAGATGGTATTCTGCATACCTTGGGTGTAATGAGAAGTTATTTGAGTTACTGTTGTCTTTCTATCATGTGGAACCAGTCTGCCCATTCTCCTCTGACATCAACAAGGCATTTTCCTCCACACAACTGCCGCTCACTGGATATTTTCTCTTTTTCCCACCATTCTCTGTAATCCCGAGAGATGGTTGTGTGTGAAAAGCTCAGAAATACTCAGACCGGTCCGTCTGCCACCAACAACCATGCCACGTTCAAAGTCACCGAGATCCCCTTTCTTCCCCATTCTGATGCTCAGTTTGATCTTCAGCAAGTCGTCTTCACCACGTCTAGAGGCCTAAATGCATTGAGTTGCTGCCGTGTGATTGGCTGATTAGCAATTTGTGTTACCAAGCAATGGAACAGTTGTACCTAATAAAGTGGCCTGTATTTTACACTCCTGTCATCAACTTGCTAAAGAAAGTTTAAAAATAATTCTTTCTGTTTTCTTATCTTGTAGAGGTAGAAGGTTTATAGAAGAATAAAAACCTTCAGTGTGCAGCTACTCCGCTAATACCTACCTGATCCCCCAGCTCGATCCAGCGATGTGCACGAGTGCCTCAGCCATCCGGGACTCTCCCTCCTGATTGGCTGAGACACAGCAGTGGCGCCAATGGCTCCCGCTGCTATCAATCAAAGTCAGTTAGCCAATGAGGAGAGAGAGGGGGCGGGGCCGAACCGCAGCTCTGTGTCTGAAAGGACCCACAGAGCTGCAGCTCGCTCGGGTGCCCCCATAGGAAGCAGCTTGCTGTGGGAGGGGCACTTGGCAGGAGGGAGGGGCCAGGAGCGCTGGCGAGGGACCCGAGAAGAGGAGGATCGGGGCCACTCTGTGCAAAACCAATACAGAGGAGGAAAGTTTAACATCTTTGTTATTTTTACAGAAAAAATAAAGAAGTCTTTAGTATCACTTTATAGTTGCTTCCCTCCTCTATGGAGTTGGATCAGCCCCGATCCTCCTCTTCTCGGGTCCCCCTTCATTGCTCCTGGCCCCTCCCTCCTATCGGGTGCCCCCACAGGCAGCAGCTTCCTATAGGGGGGCACCTGAGCCGAGTCACAGCTCTGTGTATCCATTCAGAGACGGAGCCGCACCCCCCGCCCTCCCCTGATTGGCTGACTGACTTTGACAGCCGTGGGAGCCAATGACGCCACTGCTGTGTCAGCCAATCGGGAGGAGTGTCCCTGATGTTTTACACATTTGTGGACATGGCTGGACAGAGGGGGGGCTCAGGTAAGTATTAGGGGGGCTGAGGGGGGCTGCTACACACAGAAAGCTTTTTATCTTAATGCATAGAATGCACCTTCTGCCTTTACAACTCCTTTAATTTTGAACCAATGACCTCATCGCTGGGTCTCTATGCTTCTCTATGCAGTGCAGGCAGATCATGGCTGGTGGGAGGGGCCTCAGTACTCCTCTCAAGAGCCATCAGTCCTGATGCAAGCACTGAGAGGAGTTATGCAAATATCAAAAATGCCTTGATGGGTGGGTATCAGTCTGGAGGAGTGGGCGTGTTTTGCATGCAGATCAGGTAACCTCCACATGCTAAGCCTCATGAGTGAAAGGAGTGATATCCAATGAATGAAAGGGGCGGGCCAGAGAATCCCGGAGTTGTGACATCAGTGCAGGGTTTCCATCCCTGGCGGTATTACATTGTGCTATGCTTGTGATGGTTTATCTTAAAATGGTTACATTTTTAACATCGCTAATTACTTTTTTCTTTTCATGTTTGTTGCAGGAATTGACTACAAGACGACGACTATACTGCTGGACGGGCGACGGATAAAGCTGCAGCTCTGGTGGGTCGTGTTTTACAATGTCCAATATTCTGTGCTGTGTTTCCAGATCCCGACATGTACATTGTTTTCATTTCACATCTTCCGGGTACCAAGGGTGCTCTGTACAGTTAAAATAATGATTAGTTAAGGCTCCGCTCAAATTACGCGTTTTGGAATCGCGGTCAGAATCGCCGCGTTTCCAAATCCTGGCGAAATGCATGGCAAGCGTTTGGGTCCAATTATTTGTAATGGCACCTCAAACGCAGAGCGATTCTGCTGTGATTCTTGCCCAGAAAGGAGGCGGAAGCTCCTTTTGGGTGACAAACGCGCGTAGGGCAGCCCTTTGAATTGGCTGCTCGATGGGCGGCACACAGAATTGCGCAACAAAAATTGCGAGCAGGGATATGTGAACAGGGCCTAAAGTTGAAGTTTAGCTAAAAATAATTTTTCTCTGCAACTTTAGTTCCATTACTTCCTACCTGTAAGAAGCTTGTCCCATAATGTGTAGGCTGCTGCACTCTGTAGAAATCTTCACTGCAGGGCTGCCCCGTCCTCTTCCTACACTGTGCCGGGCTGCCCCGTCCTCTTCCTGCATTGTGCCGGGCTGCCCCGTCCTCTTCCTCCGCTGTGCCGGGCTGCCCCGTCCTCTTCCTGCACTGTGCCGGGCTGCCCCGTCCTCTTCCTGCACTGTGCCGGGCTGCCCCGTCCTCTTCCTGCATTGTGCCGGGCTGCCCCATCCTCTTCCTCCGCTGTGCCGGGCTGCCCCGTCCTCTTCCTCCGCTGTGCCGGGCTGCCCCGTCCTCTTCCTCCGCTGTGCCGGGCTGCCCCGTCCTTTTCCTCCGCTGTGCCGGGCTGCCCCGTCCTTTTCCTCCGCTGTGCCGGGCTGCCCCGTCCTCTTCCTCCACTGTGCCGGGCTGCCCCGTCCTCTTCCTCCACTGTGCAGGGCTGCCCCGTCCTCTTCCTCCGCTGTGCCGGGCTGCCCCGTCCTCTTCCTACACTGTGCCGGGCTGCCCCGTCCTCTTCCTGCATTGTGCCGGGCTGCCCCGTCCTCTTCCTCCGCTGTGCCGGGCTGCCCCGTCCTCTTCCTGCACTGTGCCGG
The DNA here is from genome assembly GCF_042186555.1 of Aquarana catesbeiana. Classification (NCBI taxonomy): domain Eukaryota; kingdom Metazoa; phylum Chordata; class Amphibia; order Anura; family Ranidae; genus Aquarana; species Aquarana catesbeiana. Next base: position 242,785,679 of record NC_133335.1, read on the forward strand.
GCTGCCCCGTCCTCTTCCTGCACTGTGCCGGGCTGCCCCGTCCTCTTCATGCATTGTGCCGGGCTGCCCCATCCTCTTCCTCCGCTGTGCCGGGCTGCCCCGTCCTCTTCCTCCGCTGTGCCGGGCTGCCCCGTCCTCTTCCTCCGCTGTGCCGGGCTGCCCCGTCCTTTTCCTCCGCTGTGCCGGGCTGCCCCGTCCTTTTCCTCCGCTGTGCCGGGCTGCCCCGTCCTCTTCCTCCACTGTGCCGGGCTGCCCCGTCCTCTTCCTCCACTGTGCAGGGCTGCCCCGTCCTCTTCCTCCGCTGTGCCGGGCTGCCCCGTCCTCTTCCTACACTGTGCCGGGCTGCCCCGTCCTCTTCCTCCACTGTGCAGGGCTGCCCCGTCCTCTTCCTCCGCTGTGCCGGGCTGCCCCGTCCTCTTCCTACACTGTGCCGGGCTGCCCCGTCCTCTTCCTCCACTGTGCAGGGCTGCCCCGTCCTCTTCCTCCGCTGTGCCGGGCTGCCCCGTCCTTTTCCTCCGCTGTGCCGGGCTGCCCCGTCCTTTTCCTCCGCTGTGCCGGGCTGCCCCGTCCTCTTCCTACACTGTGCCGTGCTGCCCCGTCCTCTTCCTCCACTGTGCAGGGCTGCCCCGTCCTCTTCCTCCGCTGTGCAGGGCTGCCCCGTCCTCTTCCTACACTGTGCCGGGCTGCCCCGTCCTCTTTCTCCGCTGTGCAGGGCTGCCCCGTCCTCTTCCTCCGCTGTGCCGGGCTGCCCCGTCCTCTTCCTACACTGTGCCGGGCTGCCCCGTCCTCTTTCTCCGCTGTGCAGGGCTGCCCCGTCCTCTTCCTACACTGTGCCGGGCTGCCCCGTCCTCTTCCTCCACTGTGCAGGGCTGCCCCGTCCTCTTCCTCCGCTGTGCCGGGCTGCCCCGTCCTTTTCCTCCGCTGTGCCGGGCTGCCCCGTCCTTTTCCTCCGCTGTGCCGGGCTGCCCCGTCCTTTTCCTCCGCTGTGCCAGGCTGCCCCGTCCTCTTCCTACACTGTGCCGTGCTGCCCCGTCCTCTTCCTTCACTGTGCAGGGCTGCCCCATCCTCTTCCTCCGCTGTGCAGGGCTGCCCCGTCCTCTTCCTACACTGTGCCGGGCTGCCCCGTCCTCTTCCTCCGCTGTGCAGGGCTGCCCCGTCCTCTTGCTCCGCTGTGCCGGGCTGCCCCGTCCTCTTCCTACACTGTGCCGGGCTGCCCCGTCCTCTTTCTCCGCTGTGCAGGGCTGCCCCGTCCTCTTTCTCCGCTGTGCAGGGCTGACCCGTCCTCTTCCTCCGCTGTGCCGGGCTGCCCCGTCCTTTTCCTCCGCTGTGCCGGGCTGCCCCGTCCTCTTCCTCCGCTGTGCCGGGCTGCCCCGTCCTCTTCCTCCGCTGTGCCGGGCTGCCCCGTCCTTTTCCTCCGCTGTGCCGGGCTGCCCCGTCCTTTTCCTCCACTGTGCCGGGCTGCCCTGTCCTCTTCCTCCGCTGTGCCGGGCTGCCCCGTCCTTTTCCTCCGCTGTGCCGGGCTGCCCCGTCCTTTTCCTCCGCTGTGCCGGGCTGCCCCGTCCTCTTCCTGCACTGTGCCGGGCTGCCCCGTCCTTTTCCTCCGCTGTGCCGGGCTGCCCCGTCCTTTTCCTCCGCTGTGCCGGGCTGCCCCGTCCTCTTCCTGCACTGTGCCGGGCTGCCCCGTCCTCTTCTTCCGCTGTACCGGGCTTCGCTGAGCGGTGTCAGGTGAGCGGGGTGTCCTGTCAGTAAGTGGTGTAAAAGGGCGGTGTGTCGTTTCGGAGTGTGTTGTGATGATGTCACTCCTCCAGTGTCCTGGACCTTTCCATACAATAATGTGATTTATGAATAAAGTATTGCCGGCTATGAAGGTGACGTCATCCTCGGCCTTTATAATAAAACTCCCGGAATCGGGCGCCGGGAACATTTTATGATTTATATTTGTTAAGAAATGAAGAAAATAACTGGCCTCAGTACAAGGACTTGGCTCCCGGCTCTGCATACATTCCCTTCACATGCCTCATTATGAAGGAGATGTAACCTGGATGACGTCTCATAAACTGACATTTTTTAAAATAAAATCCGTCTGTTCACATTTCTATTCTCCTTTGTTGCTGCTGATCTCCTCCTGCAGCCTCTTTGCAGCGACTTCCTGACAGTGATGACCTTCAACCATTCCGGTGTTTTAAAAGGGCCACTTGTCTCCATTGGAAGTCTGTGTGACGGTGACAACAATGGAGAGCAATTAGAAGACGGGGACCGAGCGTTGTCACAGAGCCATCTTCATAGCATCGGGGGCCCCTGAGACCCCCTACCAACCTACATCACCTTCCCCCATCACCGTGCCCAGATACCGTACTGTACATTAGATGTCCCTTTTTCCTCCATCAGTGTCCCCATCCATCAGGTGTCCCTATTTATCAGGTTCCCCCATCAGTGTCCCCATCCATCAGGTTCCCCCATCCCTAAGGTGTCCCCATCTCTGAGGTGTCCCCATTCATCAGGTGTTCCCATCTATCAGCTTCCCCCATCCCTTAGCTTTCCCCATCCCTCAGGTTCCCCCATCCCTCAGGTGTTCCCATTTATCAGGTTCCCCCATCACAGTATCCCCATCCACCAGGTTCCCCCATCAGTGTCCCCATCCATAAGGTTCCGCCATCCCTGAGGTGTTCCCATCCCTCAGGTTCCCCACATCACAGTGTCCCCATCCATCAGGTTCCCCCATCACAGTGTCCCCATCCATCAGGTTCCCCCATCACAGTGTCCCCATCCATCAAGTTCCCCCATCAGTGTCCCCATCCATCAGGTTCCCCCATCCCTCAGGTTCCTCCATCAGGTTCCCCCATCCCTCAGGTTCCTCCATCAGGTTCCCCATCCCTCAGGTTCCCCCATCAGTGTCCCCATCCCTCAGGTTCCCCCATCAGTGTCCCCATCCCTCAGGTTCCCCCATCAGTGTCCCCATCCCTCAGGTTCCCCATCCCTCAGGTTCCCCCATCAGTGTCCCCATCCCTCAGGTTCCCCCATCAGTGTCCCCATCCCTCAGGTTCCCCATCCCTCAGGTTCCCCCATCAGTGTCCCCATCCCTCAGGTTCCCCATCCCTCAGGTTCCCCCATCAGTGTCCCCATTCCTCAGGTTCCCCCATCAGTGTCCCCATCCCTCAGGTTCCCCATCCCTCAGGTTCCCCCATCAGTGTCCCCATCCATCAGGTTCCCCCATCAGTGTCCCCATCCCTCAGGTTCCCCCATCAGTGTCCCCATCCATCAGGTTCCCCCATCAGTGTCCCCATCCCTCAGGTTCCCCATCCCTCAGGTTCCCCCATCAGTGTCCCCATCCCTCAGGTTCCCCCATCAGTGTCCCCATCCATCAGGTTCCCCCATCAGTGTCCCCATCCCTCAGGTTCCCCCATCCCTCAGGTTCCCCCATCAGTGTCCCCATCCATCAGGTTCCCCCATCAGTGTCCCCATCCATCAGGTTCCCCCATCAGTGTCCCCATCCCTCAGGTTCCCCCATCAGTGTCCCCATCCATCAGGTTCCCCATCCATCAGGTTCCCCCATCAGTGTCCCCATCCCTCAGGTGTCCCCATCCCTCAGGTTCCCCCATCAGTGTCCCCATCCCTCAGGTTCCCCCATCAGTGTCCCCATCCATCAGGTTCCCCCATCCCTCAGGTTCCCCCATCAGTGTCCCCATCCATCAGGTTCCCCCATCAGTGTCCCCATCCATCAGGTTCCCCCATCAGTGTCCCCATCCATCAGGTTCCCCCATCCCTCAGGTTTCCCCATCAGTGTCCCCATCCCTCAGGTTCCCCCATCCCTCAGGTTTCCCCATCAGTGTCCCCATCCATCAGGTTCCCCCATCAGTGTCCCCATCCCTCAGGTTTCCCCATCAGTGTCCCCATCCCTCAGGTTTCCCCATCAGTGTCCCCATCCATCAGGTTCCCCCATCAGTGTCCCCATCCCTCAGGTTTCCCCATCAGTGTCCCCATCCCTCAGGTTTCCCCATCAGTGTCCCCATCCCTCAGGTTTCCCCATCAGTGTCCCCATCCATCAGGTTCCCCCATCAGTGTCCCCATCCCTCAGGTTTCCCCATCAGTGTCCCCATCCCTCAGGTTTCCCCATCAGTGTCCCCATCCCTCAGGTTTCCCCATCAGTGTCCCCATCCCTCAGGTTTCCCCATCAGTGTCCCCATCCATCAGGTTCCCCCATCAGTGTCCCCATCCATCAGGTTCCCCCATCCCTCAGGTTTCCCCATCAGTGTCCCCATCCATCAGGTTCCCCCATCAGTGTCCCCATCCATCAGGTTCCCCCATCCCTCAGGTTTCCCCATCAGTGTCCCCATCCATCAGGTTCCCCCATCAGTGTCCCCATTCCTCAGGTTCCCCCATCAGTGTCCCCATCCCTCAGGTTCCCCATCCCTCAGGTTCCCCCATCAGTGTCCCCATCCATCAGGTTCCCCCATCAGTGTCCCCATCCCTCAGGTTCCCCCATCAGTGTCCCCATCCATCAGGTTCCCCCATCAGTGTCCCCATCCCTCAGGTTCCCCATCCCTCAGGTTCCCCCATCAGTGTCCCCATCCCTCAGGTTCCCCCATCAGTGTCCCCATCCATCAGGTTCCCCCATCAGTGTCCCCATCCCTCAGGTTCCCCCATCCCTCAGGTTCCCCCATCAGTGTCCCCATCCATCAGGTTCCCCCATCAGTGTCCCCATCCATCAGGTTCCCCCATCAGTGTCCCCATCCCTCAGGTTCCCCCATCAGTGTCCCCATCCATCAGGTTCCCCATCCATCAGGTTCCCCCATCAGTGTCCCCATCCCTCAGGTGTCCCCATCCCTCAGGTTCCCCCATCAGTGTCCCCATCCCTCAGTGTCCCCATCCATCAGGTTCCCCCATCCCTCAGGTTCCCCCATCAGTGTCCCCATCCATCAGGTTCCCCCATCAGTGTCCCCATCCATCAGGTTCCCCCATCAGTGTCCCCATCCATCAGGTTCCCCCATCCCTCAGGTTTCCCCATCAGTGTCCCCATCCCTCAGGTTCCCCCATCCCTCAGGTTTCCCCATCAGTGTCCCCATCCATCAGGTTCCCCCATCAGTGTCCCCATCCCTCAGGTTTCCCCATCAGTGTCCCCATCCCTCAGGTTTCCCCATCAGTGTCCCCATCCATCAGGTTCCCCCATCAGTGTCCCCATCCCTCAGGTTTCCCCATCAGTGTCCCCATCCCTCAGGTTTCCCCATCAGTGTCCCCATCCCTCAGGTTTCCCCATCAGTGTCCCCATCCATCAGGTTCCCCCATCAGTGTCCCCATCCATCAGGTTCCCCCATCAGTGTCCCCATCCATCAGGTTCCCCCATCCCTCAGGTTTCCCCATCAGTGTCCCCATCCATCAGGTTCCCCCATCAGTGTCCCCATCCCTCAGGTTCCCCCATCAGTGTCCCCATCCATCAGGTTCCCCCATCAGTGTCCCCATCCCTCAGGTTTCCCCATCAGTGTCCCCATCCATCAGGTTCCCCATCTCTCAGGTTCCCTGGTCGGTGCTCCTCATATCGGATTTGATAATAATTATATTCTTCCTTTATTATATTTTATATGATCCGGACTCATTCCTGGGTACAATCTGAGGTTTATTGTGTCCTCTCAGCCATGATAGAGTTAAAATTGGGGACAGAAGCCGATGTGGGGGAAGTAGAAGGCTGCGTCCAATTAGAACGACACAACGTGCGCTGCAAAATGTCTTTGTGATGGCGGTAATTATGGTGTCAGGGATGTAATTATAGAGCGATCGTTCGCGGCTAAATCTTCGCGTTTTCTTACAAACGTATAAAATGGCGCTGCGGAGGAAAGAGGGGTCCGAGCCGGGGGGAGTTCTCATCTCCAATCAGCCAATAGAATGTCATTACCTGACATAGAATTGTGACCCCCTCTATATACAGTATGTGGACCCCTTCTATATACAGTATGTGGACCCCTTCTATATACAGTATGTGGACCCCCTTCTATATACAGTATGTGGACCCCCCTATATACAGTATGTGGACCCCCTTCTATATACAGTATGTGGACCCCCTTCTATATACAGTATGTGGACCCCTTCTATATACAGTATGTGGACCCCTTCTATATACAGTATGTGGACCCCCTCTATATACAGTATGTGGACCCCCCTATATACAGCATGTGGACCCCTTCTATATACAGTATGTGGACCCCTTCTATATACAGTATGTGGACCCCCTTCTATATACAGCATGTGGACCCCCCCTATATACAGCATGTGGACCCCCTCTATATACAGTATGTGGACCCCCTTCTATATACAGCATGAGGACCCCCTTCTATATACAGCATGTGGACCCCTTCTATATACAGCATGTGGACCCCTTCTATATACAGCATGTGGACCCCTTCTATATACAGCATGTGGACCCCTTCTATATACAGCATGTGGACCCCCTTCTATATACAGCATGTGGACCCCCTTCTATATACAGCATGTGGACCCCCCCTATATACAGCATGTGGACCCCTTATATATACAGCATGTGGACCCCTTCTATATACAGCATGTGGACCCCCCCTATATACAGCATGTGGACCCCTTCTATATACAGTATGTGGACCCCTTCTATATACAGCATGTGGACCCCCTTCTATATACAGCATGTGGACCCCCTTCTATATACAGCATGTGGACCCCCTTCTATATACAGCATGTGGACCCCCTTCTATATACAGCATGTGGACCCCTTCTATATACAGTATGTGGACCCCTTCTATATACAGCATGTGGACCCCCTTCTATATACAGTATGTGGACCCCTTCTATATACAGTATGTGGACCCCCTCTATATACAGCATGTGGACCCCTTCTATATACAGTATGTGGACCCCTTCTATATACAGTATGTGGACCCCTTCTATATACAGCATGTGGACCCCTTCTATATACAGTATGTGGACCCCTTCTATATACAGTATGTGGACCCCTTCTATATACAGTATGTGGACCCCCTCTATATACAGCATGTGGACCCCTTCTATATACAGTATGTGGACCCCTTCTATATACAGTAAGTGGACCCCCCTATATACAGTATGTGGACCCCCCTATATACAGTATGTGGACCCCCCTATATACAGTATGTGGACCCCCTTCTATATACAGCATGTGGACCCCTTCTATATACAGCATGTGGACCCCTTCTATATAGAGTATGTGGACCCCTTCTATATACAGTATGTGGACCCCTTCTATATACAGCATGTGGACCCCCTTCTATATACAGTATGTGGACCCCTTCTATATACAGTATGTGGACCCCCCTATATACAGCATGTGGACCCCTTCTATATACAGTATGTGGAACCCTTCTATATACAGTATGTGGACCCCCTTCTATATACAGCATGTGGACCCCTTCTATATACAGTATGTGGACCCCCCTATATACAGCATGTGGACCCCTTCTATATACAGTATGTGGACCCCTTCTATATACAGTATGTGGACCCCCTTCTATATACAGCATGTGGACCCCTTCTATATACAGCATGTGGACCCCTTCTATATACAGTATGTGGACCCCTTCTATATACAGTATGTGGACCCCTTCTATATACAGCATGTGGACCCCCTTCTATATACAGCATGTGGACCCCCTTCTATATACAGTATGTGGACCCCTTCTATATACAGTATGTGCTTATTACACTTCTAGAGGAGCCGCAAAAATAAATAACTTCAATGAGTATGTGTGTGTATATATATATATATATATATATATAGTAAGTCATCATTATATCTGGTGAGCGGTGATGTCACTCCTGTATAATATATCTTATATCTGGAGGGCGGTGATGTCACTTGTGTATATCTGGAGGGCGGTGATGTCACTCCTGTATATCTGGAGGGCGGTGATGTCACTCGTGTATATCTGGAGGGCGGTGATGTCACTCATGTATATCTGGAGGGCGGTGATGTCACTTGTGTATATCTGTAGGGTGGTGATGTCACTCGTGTATATCTGGAGGGCGGTGATGTCACTCGTGTATATCTGGAGGGCGGTGATGTCACTCCTGTATAATATATCTTATATCTGGAGGGCGGTGATGTCACTCCTGTATAATATATCTTATATCTGGAGGGCGGTGATGTCACTCGTGTATATCTGGAGGGCGGTGATGTCACTCGCGTATATCTGGAGGGCGGTGATGTCACTCGTGTATATCTGGAGGGCGGTGATGTCACTCGTGTATATCTGGAGGGCGGTGATGTCACTCGTGTATATCTGGAGGGCGGTGATGTCACTCGTGTATATCTGGAGGGTGGTGATGTCGCTCGTGTATATCTGGAGGGCGGTGATGTCGCTCGTGTATATCTGGAGGGTGGTGATGTCACTCGTGTATATCTGGAGGGCGGTGATGTCACTCGTGTATATCTGGAGGGCGGTGATGTCACTTGTGTATATCTGGAGGGCGGTGATGTCACTTGTGTATATCTGGAGGGCGGTGATGTCACTCGTGTATATCTGGAGGGTGGTGATGTCACTCGTGTATATCTGGAGGGTGGTGATGTCACTCGTGTATATCTGGAGGGCGGTGATGTCACTTGTGTATATCTGGAGGGTGGTGATGTCACTCGTGTATATCTGGAGGGTGGTGATGTCACTTGTGTATATCTGGAGGGCGGTGATGTCACTCGTGTATATCTGGAGGGCGGTGATGTCACTTGTGTATATCTGGAGGGCGGTGATGTCGCTTGTGTATATCTGGAGGGCGGTGATGTCACTCGTGTATATCTGGAGGGCGGTGATGTCACTCGTGTATATCTGGAGGGCGGTGATGTCACTCGTGTATATCTGGAGGGTGGTGATGTCACTCGTGTATATCTGGAGGGTGGTGATGTCACTCGTGTATATCTGGAGGGTGGTGATGTCACTCGTGTATATCTGGAGGGCGGTGATGTCACTTGTGTATATCTGGAGGGTGGTGATGTCACTCGTGTATATCTGGAGGGTGGTGATGTCACTCGTGTATATCTGGAGGGTGGCGATGTCACTCGTGTATATCTGGAGGGTGGCGATGTCACTCGTGTATATCTGGAGGGTGGTGATGTCACTCGTGTATATCTGGAGGGTGGTGATGTCACTTGTGTATATCTGGAGGGTGGTGATGTCACTCGTGTATATCTGGAGGGTGGTGATGTCACTCGTGTATATCTGGAGGGTGGCGATGTCACTCGTGTATATCTGGAGGGTGGTGATGTCACTCGTGTATATCTGGAGGGTGGTGATGTCACTCGTGTATATCTGGAGGGTGGTGATGTCACTTGTGTATATCTGGAGGGCGGTGATGTCACTTGTGTATATCTGGAGGGTGGTGATGTCACTCGTGTATACGGTAGGGGTAGATGCTGGGACTTGTAGTTCCTCTCTCTCGGTATAGTCACACAGGACGGAGTTGAGAGAGAAGGTTGGTAATCCCTCTGTCTGCGCTCTGTGGTCGGAGTTCCTGGCCGACCTTTCTTCTCCCTCCATCAGTGCTGATCTGGCAGCAGAGCTCAGACGGGGCCGCGCCAGCAGGAAGTCGGGAAAAGCCATCACCGCTGATCTCTATAACATGTGGATGTATTACTCTCACTTCGAAGAATTTACTCCGCAGATCTGGAGATTAAACAACAACTTCAGACAATTCTCTTCAGAAAAGCACCATTAGACTTGTATATTCCTCCCAATGTAAGGAATCCATTATTATGAGATGCCACATACTACCTGAAATCTGAAATCAGGCTTGCAGCGGGATTTGTCTGGTGGGTGGGCAGATGGGGTGTACTTCTATTCTACAAAAAGTGCTTTGGGCCGCAGGGACACATTATTTGTAGAGTACGGAATGCTTGGAACCTCTGACAATGTTTTTATTCCCATCTGTTCCTCTCTGTCTCAGTGACAACCACATCCTCCATTTCCTTTTATGGGTGTCACTGGAACAGGAAGTGAAGGGAGATCTCCCCAATACACAGTCCTAGATATGCACATGAGACCTATATGTTCATGGGGGGCTTTCCTATGTTCTCATGGCCTATGCAGCCTCTGCTCCCCGCCTCGCAGGATTACAACGATTGAACTTTACACAATGGTTGTCTATAGTCGGCCTGGCCGGCTTACTTAAAACAATGCACCCCCTGTGTGGCTGATCTCTTATCTCAGCAACTGTGAAGAAGCAAGGCGGAATAAATGTAAAGTGAGTGTTTGTGCCCTCTAGTGGCTAATCTAAAAAATTGCAGTTTCAAATATAAATGAAAAAATATGGAAGAGCGAGCAGGTAAAAGAGCGACGATCAAAATGACTTGATCTTGCGAACTGCATAAATCAAGGTCAAATGTTCCCTCAATGGAAATATGCGATACTTTCCCTTTAAGAACATCGTCTCCATTGAAACGGAGAGGAAATGCCTCTCCACCAGGCCAGAAATTCATCTCATAATCTCTCGTAATGTCATGTGACCTCCATCTATAAACATGGCCGATTGTCTTCCCATATAAGCCCATTGTTATCTCCATGGCCCTTTGTTTCTAGACTTCCATTCATGTTTTACTATTCTTTATAATGTTTAATTTCCTTTTTTTTTTCTTTTTTTTTCTTGTAGGGACACTTCAGGACAAGGAAGATTTTGCACTATTTTTCGTTCTTATTCCAGGGGAGCTCAGGTAAGGAGAAAACCTAAAACATGTACTAAATGGCCAATTGTTGTGGTCACCTGACCGTCACACCTCTATGAGCTTGTTGGACCTGACATTCCATAGCCATGGCCTTTTAATATGGAGTTGCCCCCTTTTATGGCTTTTGGGAAGACTTTCCAAAAGATTTTGGAGGATGTCTGTGAGGATTTCTGCCCATTTGTGAGGTCAGGTGCTGATGTTGGATTCTCTTCCAACACCTGACCTCACAAATGGGCAGAATCAGCATTGGAGTTCCAGTTCATCCGAAAGGTGTTCAGTAGGGTTGAGGTCAGGTACTGATGTTGAATGAGAAGACCGGGATCACCATTATCCTTTCAATTCATCCCAGAGGGGTTCAATAGGGTCAAGATCAGGTACTGATGTTGGACAGGAAGACCTAGATCACCATTGGCTTTTCAATTCATCCCAAAGGTGTCCAGTAGGGTGGAGGTCAAGTACTGATGTTGGAGGAGAAGACCTGGATCACCATCAACCTCCAATTCATCCCAAAGGTGTTCAGTGCAGTTGAAGTCCGATTATTGGTGTTGGAAGAGAAGACCTGGATAACCATTGGCCTTTCAATTCATCCCAAAGGTGTTCAATAGGGTTGAGGTCAGGTACTGATGTTGAATGAGAAGACCTGGATCACCATTAACCTTTCAATTCATCCCAGAGTGGTTCAATAGGGTCAAGGTCAGGTACTGATGTTGGACAAGAAAACCTAGATCACCATCAGCTTTATAATTCATCCCAAATGTGTTCAATAGGGTTGAGGTCAAGTACTGATGTTGGAGAAGGCCTGGCTCATCATCAATCTTCCAATTCATCCCAAAGGTGTTCAGTATGGTTAAAGTCAGGTACTGGTGTTGGCTAAGAAGCCCTGGATCACAATTTGTCTTTCAATTCATCCCAAAGGTGTTCAGTAGGGTTGAGGTTTGGTACTGAAGTTGGAGGAGAAGACCTGGTTCGCCATCAACCTTTCAACTCATCCCAAAGATGTTCAGTGGGGTTGAAGTCCGATAATTGATGTTGGAAAAGAAGACCTGGATAACCATTGGCCTTTCAATTCATCCCAAAGGTGTTCGGTGGGGTTGAAGTCTGATATTGATGGTGGAAGAGACTACCTGGATCACCACTGGCCTTTCAATTCATCCCAAAGGTGTTCGGTGGGGTTGAAGTCTGATATTGATGGTGGAAGAGACTACCTGGATCACCACTGGCCTTTCAATTCATCCCAAAGGTGTTTTATCAGGTCGATGTCAGGAGCCTGTGCAGGCCAGTCAAGTTCCTCCAACCCAAACTCGCTCAGCCATGTTTTTTATGGACCTTGCTTTGGGTACTGGTCCTAATCATTTGGTGGAGGGGGGATTATGGTGGGGGGTTGTTTTTCAGGGGTTAGGTTTGGCCCCTTAGTTCCAGTGAAGGGAACTCTTAAGGTGTCATCATACCAAGACATTTTGAACAATTTTATGCTCCCAACTTTGTGGGAACAGTTTGGGGACGGCCCCTTCCTGTTCCAACATGACTGCCCACCAGAGCACAAAGCAAGGTCCATAAAGACACGGATGAGTGAGTTTGGGGTGGGGGAACTTGACTGGCCTGCACAGAGTCCTGGCCTCAACCTGATAGAACACCTTTGGGATGAATTAGAGCGGAGACTGAGAGCCAGGCCTTCTAGTCCAACATCAGTGTCTGACCTCACAAATGCTCTTCTGGAAGAATGGTCAAACATTCCCATAGACACCCTCCTAAACCTTGTGGACGGCCTTCCCAGAAGAGTTGAAGCTGTTATAGCTGCAAAGGGGAGGGGCCAACTCAATATTGAACCCTACGGACTAAGACTGGGATGCCATTAAAGTTCATGTAAAGGCAGGCGTCCCAATACTTTTGGTAATATTGTGTGTGTGTGTGTGTGTGTATATATATATATATATATATATATATATATATATATATACACACACACACACAGTATATAAATATATATAATAATCTCTCTCATATTGTTGCTCTCTTATGCAATGATGGTTTATTTTTATTTTTTCTATTTATTTATTTATTTTTTTATTGGTTGAACTAGATGGGCTTTTTTTGCAACCTAACTATGTAACGATATGTAACTATGTATTACATACTTTATTACATTTGGGGTGTAATTAAAATGACATGGCTCTGCTACACATGTAATGTGATTACTGCATGTTGTGTGAGTTCCAGCAATGCATAGATAGAATTGATTATGAATTGAATTCCATAGGCGGTTTTAATGTGACGGCTGTTTTGTGCGGCTGTCTTCTGTGTTTCTGTCCCATTCACTTTACATGAAGGTAAAAAAAAACCTTCTATGTGCAGCCCCCCCCCACCCCCCCATCCCCCCATCCCCCAAATACTTGAGCCTGATCTCAATCCAGCGATGTTCACAAGAGCAGCAGCTCTCCCGGCTCTCTCCCTCCTCATTGGTTCAGAGACATCAGAGGAAGCCATTGGCTCCTGCTGCTGTCAATCACAGCCAGTGATGCGGGGGGCAGGGCTGAGCCTTGCTTTGTGTGTCCATGGACTCGGGATCGAGCACACACTAGTGCCCCTATAGCAAGCGGTTTGCTATGGGGGAGGAGCCAGGATCTCCAACAGGGGACCCCAGAAGAGGGGGATGGGGGCTGCTCTGTGCAAAACCATTACACAGAGGAGGTAAGTATGACATGTTTGTTATTTTTAGAAAAACAATCGACGTGTAGTAATGCACTGTAGGGCGTTGCTTTGGATTTTGGCAGCCCATTGAAGTCCGTGTTCCGGCACTGCAGGGGTGTGATTGGGGCCCCTACAGGTATAATCACAGATTTGGCCCCTCAGTGTTCTTAGCAGATCTGGACTCAGGAATTGGAAAGTCGGAACCATAACAGGTCCTCTTGCCGGCGCTCCGGAGGAGGGAAGAGTCGCCGTTCCTGTCGGCCTGCACGGGGCTGATAAGCTGCGGACAGGAGACACGCCGGTGATTTACGGCCTTTGTATAAACAATTTCCTTTCTCCAGTCCAACTCAATGGAGGAATTTGGCGTGGAAAGTTCTGAGTCACTCCAAAAACACATCTCACTGGAATTATCCGCCAGCCCAGGAACCAATCGCTCCAAGACGGCCGAGTACGAGAGCAAGAACCCGGCCTGGCCTCCAAGAATGGAGCGATCGCGTTACTCCGATCGTTTTCACTCGGTATGGGTAGAATTAGATGTTCAATTAAATCTACCTTTCCTTTGAAGCTCGATCTGCATTTGGATCGCACTTCAGAGGCGATTGACTGGAAGTGAGGAGGCAATGTGACGCCACCTCACCTCCTGATTTAACCCCTTTGTGCTGCCCACCGATCGATACACATCGGGTAGACATGTCCACAGCAAAGGTAAAGGGGAGGAGGTAAAAACGCCACTCAACTGCGCATTTCTCTTCTCACTGATCACCAATGTAAGGAACATTCTTCTCACTGATCACCAATGTAAGGAACATTCTTCTCACTGATCACCAATGTAAGGAGCATTCTTCTCACTGATCACCAATGTAAGGAACATTCTTCTCACTGATCACCAATGTAAGGAGCATTCTTCTCACTGATCACCAATGTAAGGAGCATTCTTCCCACTGATCACCAATGTAAGGAACATTCTTCCCACTGATCACCAATGTAAGGAACATTCTTCTCACTGATCACCAATGTAAGGAACATTCTTCTCACTGATCACCAATGTAAGGAACATTCTTCCCACTGATCACCAATGTAAGGAACATTCTTCTCACTGATCACCAATGTAAGGAACATTCTTCTCACTGATCACCAATGTAAGGAACATTCTTCTCACTGATCACCAATGTAAGGAACATTCTTCTCACTGATCACCAATGTAAGGAACATTCTTCCCACTGACCACCAATGTAAGGAACATTCTTCTCACTGATCACCAATGTAAGGAACATTCTTCTCACTGATCACCAATGTAAGGAACATTCTTCCCACTGATCACCAATGTAAGGAACATTCTTCTCACCGATCACCAATGTAAGGAACATTCTTCTCACTGATCACCAATGTAAGGAACATTCTTCTCACTGATCACCAATGTAAGGAACATTCTTCTCACTGATCACCAATGTAAGGAACATTCTTCCCACTGATCACCAATGTAAGGAACATTCTTCCCACTGATCACCAATGTAAGGAACATTCTTCTCACTGATCACCAATGTAAGGAACATTCTTCCCACTGATCACCAATGTAAGGAACATTCTTCTCACTGATCACCAATGTAAGGAACATTCTTCTCACTGATCACCAATGTAAGGAACATTCTTCTCACTGATCACCAATGTAAGGGACATTCTTCTCACTGATCACCAATGTAAGGGACATTCTTCTCACTGATCACCAATGTAAGGAACATTCTTCCCACTGATCACCAATGTAAGGAACATTCTTCTCACCGATCACCAATGTAAGGAACATTCTTCTCACTGATCACCAATGTAAGGAACATTCTTCCCACTGATCACCAA
This sequence comes from Aquarana catesbeiana, assembly GCF_042186555.1. Taxonomy (NCBI): domain Eukaryota; kingdom Metazoa; phylum Chordata; class Amphibia; order Anura; family Ranidae; genus Aquarana; species Aquarana catesbeiana. The sequence continues at coordinate 242,800,923 of NC_133335.1, forward strand.
TGTAAGGAACATTCTTCTCACTGATCACCAATGTAAGGGACATTCTTCTCACTGATCACCAATGTAAGGAACATTCTTCCCACTGATCACCAATGTAAGGAACATTCTTCTCACTGATCACCAATGTAAGGGACATTCTTCTCACTGATCACCAATGTAAGGAACATTCTTCTCACTGATCACCAATGTAAGGAACATTCTTCTCACTGATCACCAATGTAAGGAACATTCTTCTCACTGATCACCAATGTAAGGAACATTCTTCTCACTGATCACCAATGTAAGGAACATTCTTCTCACTGATCACCAATGTAAGGAACATTCTTCTCACTGATCACCAATGTAAGGAACATTCTTCTCACTGATCACCAATGTAAGGAACATTCTTCTCACTGATCACCAATGATTTCACAATACCTCCATCTGGGGGTCCTCTGGGGTGGGTGGGGGTCATTTCATGATAAGAGGGGGTCCTGGCGGGTCGGTATTGTGCCGTGTCGGGTTGCGGTGATAAGAGCTCTCAGGCACATTCCGGAGTGTCAGTGATTTCAGGGTTGTAGTTTTGAGGTTTACACATTGGATGTGACCCGAGTCCGCCCGGCCAGCCGTGCCTTCTGGCACATTTCTGCGGTTTGTTTTGGGATTGCGAAATCCTCCTCTGTAATCGCTTACATCTTTACAGCGACTCTGGATCGCTGTCAGTCCTCTTCACTTAAAGGGAACTTGTCACTGAGGAAAGACCCCTCCAACCCGCAGCAGTCAGATACGTCAAATGAATGCAATAATGAACCCTAAAAAGCCAACATTCATTATATTGAAGCTTACCAATTAGATGTGACGGCTGCATTAGTTTTCTTTTTTTAGGCTTCCTTTCCTTTATTTTCACCTGTCCAGCAGATGTCTTTAATACCACTATAATGATAAAAGTGTAGAAGATGTCACTGATACACAGGGCTCCACAAATCCCAGGCCACAGGTTGCCATTTCGACTAGACATTGCGTCCTGGCGCCTGGGCTTTTGTCAGCCCAATCACTGTTGGCACCAGGCACAGGTTTTACTTGGCAGATGGAAACATTCAGGTGGTTGAACTGCTGCCGGAATGCTTCCATGCACCCCGCGCACGCACCCACATATGAGAAGGGGTCTTGTCGTTGGGAAAAAAAAAAAAAACTGGCTCCCAACTTTTTTAGCTCCTGGATTCAAAGCAGATTTCTGGAGCTCTGGACTGATCAGGGGATGACGGGTCCTCTATGGGGTTGGATCGTTGTGTGTTCCTTCGATGTATACAGTGTGCAGTACTAGGAATATTTGATGGTGGCAGAAACAATAAATAACAATGAAATGTCTTCTTGCAGGGCGTGATTCTGGTTTATGACATCACCAACCGCTGGTCGTTCGATGGGATCGATCGGTGGATAAAGGAGATCGATGAGGTGAGTCATAAATGACCTGTTAGGAAGAACCTAAAGAAAGATCAAATTAGTTCCTGTGGGACACAGGCCTGTTCCTTCTCTGGGACCCTCAGTCAGATCCCCGGGGCTAGCGGGCCCCTCAGTCATATCCTGAGGGGTAGGTGGCCCCTCGGTCATATCCCGGGGGGTGGGGGGCCCCTCAGTCAGATCCCCGGGAATAGGGGGCCCCTCAGTCATATCCCGGGGGGTAGGGGGCCCCTCAGTCAGATCCCGGGGGTAGGGGGCCCCTCAGTCATATCCCGGGGGGTAGGGGCCCCTCAGTCATATCCCAGGGGGTAGGGGGCCCCTCAGTCAGATCCCTGGGGCTAGCGGGCCCCTCAGTCATATCCCAGGGGGTAGGGGGCCCCTCAGTCAGATCCCTGGGGCTAGCAGGCCCCTCAGTCATATCCCGAGGGGTAGGGGGCCCCTCAGTCATATCCCGGGGGGTAGGGGGCCCCTCAGTCATATCCCGGGGGGTAGAGGGCCCCTCAGTCATATCCCGGGGGGTAGGGGCCCCTCAGTCATATCACAGGGGGTAGGGGGCCCCTCAGTCAGATCCCTGGGGCTAGCGGGCCCCTCAGTCATATCCCGAGGGGTAGGGGGCCCCTCAGTCATATCCTGAGGGGTAGGGGGCCCCTCAGTCATATCCCGGGGGGTAGGGGGCCCCTCAGTCATATCCTGGGGGGTAGGGGGCCCCTCAGTCATATCCCGAGGGGTAGTAGGCCCCTCAGTTAGATCCCCGGAGGTAGGGGGCCCCTCAGTCATATCCCGGGGGATAGGGGCCCCTCAGTCAGATCTCGGGGCTAGCGGGCCCCTCAGTCAGATCCCCGGGGCTAGCGGGCCCCTCAGTCAGATCCCCGGGGCTAGCGGGCCCCTCAGTCAGATCCCCGGGGCTAGCGGGCCCCTCAGTCAGATCCCCGGGGCTAGCGGGCCCCTCAGTCAGATCCCTGGGGCTAGCGGGCCCCTCAGTCAGATCCCCGGGGCTAGCGGGCCCCTCAGTCAGATCCCTGGGGCTAGCGGGCCCCTCAGTCAGATCCTCGGGGCTAGCGGGCCCCTCAGTCAGATCCCTGGGGCTAGCGGGCCCCTCAGTCAGATCCCTGGGGCTAGCGGGCCCCTCAGTCAGATCCCTGGGGCTAGCGGGCCCCTCAGTCAGATCCCCGGGGCTAGCGGGCCCCTCCTGCCAGATTCCTGGGCTAGCGTTGAATGTTATTAGGCTGTTTCCCCCCCCCCCCCCCAGGTTGGCTGTTCTTCCTAACGAATTGGGGAAATACCACTTTATGGCCACTAGATGGCGCTGACAATCGCATTAAATAAACACATTATATTCACCATCGCCATCTAGTGGCCATTATGTGGTATCTCTCTAATTCTCTGATGGAATAACTTTCATTCTGGAGATAAAATAGCCTAATAACATTCCGCTTTTCCCTCTATGTGACACGCGGTTCTCACAGGAAGAATAACTGCAAAGATTTTATAAATATTAATTGGTCGCTAGAATTGGGTCTTATTATTTTGTTGTTCGGTTCACATATTCTGCGTGTCGGGAATCGCACCCTTTTCTGACGCGCACGGAAACGCTCCGCCCCCTCGAGCGGATGTATTTTGGTGTCGTTAATGGAATCCTCGCGCATCTGCTAACACGTGCGTTTTTTTGAGCACGTCAAAATGCACAGTGCTGCAAGATTTTGCCGCAGGGCCAGCGACTTCTCTTGCGTGTCTCTCGTATGTAGCGGCGTTTGATGCTCTGGAACGCAAGAAAACGCATAGAGTTGTGTGCACGTTTCTTCACACGCAGAAAGCGTGAACCCAGCCCTATAAAAAAACGACGTGTACACAAAGCGTGAATGTGGTCTAAGGCTCCATTCTCACTGGTGCGGCTTGTCATGCGACTTTGGACCCTTGCATCGCAGCCCATGTTTTCAAATGAGAACCGTTCAAATATCTGCGACTTAAAAAAAGGTTCCTGCACTAGTTTGATGCAGCTTTCATGCGACCTGGGCATCGTAGACTGCAGTGTAAACTTTAAAACAAATGGCACGAAAGTCGCATCCTAATGTTATCAATGCGCAGCTGTCAAAGATAAAGTCAACAGAGAAAGTAGCACCCATCCAAAGTCGCTCCGATGTTGCCTTAGGCTCCATTTACAACTTTTGCGGACTCTACGCTGACTTTGATGCAACTTTGGATGGTTGCAACTCAGATGCGACTTTGGCTTTGACCAGTGGAAATGGACAACTGTTCCATTGTATACCATTCAGGTGCGACTTTCATGCAACTTTTGAGGGTTAACATTGAAGTCTGTGGCCCTCAAGTTGCCTGAGCCCCGGTTCTCACCGCCGCGGCTTCAGTCGCGTGACTTCGGCACGACTTGCATGCGACTTCTTTAACAGATGTCAATGTAAGTCGTATCAAAGTCAGATCAATAGTAGTGCGGGAACCTTTTTCTAAGTTGGAGCGACTCAAGTCGCACTGATTTAGAATGATTCTATTGCACTGAATGGGGATGCGACTTCTGATGCAACTTGCTCCGAAGTCAGATCAGTGTAAATTGGGCCTGAAAGTCGGACCAAAGTAGCGCGTGAACTGCTTTGAAGTCGCTGCAACTTTAAATCGCATATTAATGAGTGGTTATCATTGAAAATCATAGGGTACGACTTGTCCTGCGACTTTGATGTCCAGAGTTGCATGACAAGTCGCACAAATGTGAATGAGCCTTAAAGTCGCATTGGAAAGTCGCAATGTAAAGTTGCAGTGTAAAATCTCAGTAGAAATTGCACGACTTTGGAGTTGCACACTGCAATAGATTCCGCTCTTCCAATTTTTCCTCTGCGACTAATAAGCATCTTTTATTGTCATCTCCCAGCATGCTCCGGGGGTGCCCAAGATCCTGGTGGGCAACCGGCTGCACTTGGCGTTCAAGCGTCAGGTGTCCACGGACCAGGCCCAGAATTACGCCGAACGCCTGGGGATGACGTTCTTCGAGGTCAGCCCGCTCTGCAACTTCAACATCACCGAGTCCTTCACCGAGCTGGCGCGGATCGTCCTAATGCGGCACGGGATGGACCGCCTCTGGAGGCCGAACAAGGGTGAGCGATCGTTCTGCGTCTTGTGTGTCTATCTATGGAACCGCCGCAGGTGATGGCGGCATATCCTCCATTCTTCAGGGCAAAGCCGGTATAATAGATCCTTCTGAGGTTCATATATCTCATATGGTGCTGTATACAGCCCTGACCTGTGACCCCTGACCTGTGACTTCTGACCCCTGACCTGTGACCCCTGACCCGTGACCTGTGACAGTCCTTATCCAGCCAGTATAGGATGTCAGTGGTGACTGCAACAGCTTTCTACTGCCACCTGCAGGTCAGATTATTAAATAGCATGACTTGAATTATGAGATCCCCATTTTATATCCCTGGAAGCGAACGTTCTGGAAATTCACTCCAAACTTTTTTATTTCTTACAGCTGGATCAAGAATCTGTATACCCCATTTACTAAAAATCTCAAATAGGATTTAACCCGGTGAACTCTCATATCTGTACACCTCTTGGGACGCAATTTGTTAAATCTGTTGATTTAACAAATTATTAAAAAAAAAAAAAAAAAAAAAAAAGTCTTCTGCTGATATTTGTCTTGCAAAAATTATTTTTTTTTTTTATACAATCTATAGACAGAAAATGCATAAAAGTTAAACAATTAAAAAAATGCACTTTGTTTCTATTGTATTCAGTGGTTAAAAAAAAAACATTTTACTCTAAAATCTCTCCAATTTAGAATGACACTAAAATTGTGATTCTAATATAAAAATATTTCCAAAAGTTTTTTTTTTAAATGCTGAATTATTGTGACACTATAAAGATCAACAAACAAAAGAAAACAGTTGTAAATAATTATGGTTAAAAAAATAGAAATACAAATAAAAATTGGCAGGAAAATATTAGTTAAAGGGGATATTTTTTTTTGGTGCTCATTAGGGGGGGGGGGGGGAGTTCACAAATGGTTAAATAGTAACAAATTTGCTTACATTTTTTTTATTTATTTTTTTCTTACTGTCTAATTACTTTAATTTATGCAATCCTTTTGATGTTGACTAAAACAGAGTAGATTCAAAAGTAACAATGTTACTTTGTATCTCTCAATTTCCTATCTGAACAATGTTTATAAAAAATGCTACTTTGTATCTCTATCTTCTATCTGATCAATTGTTATAAACAATGTTACTTTGTATCTCTCTATCTCCCATTTGAATAATGTTTATAAACAATGTTACTTTGTATCTCTCTATTTCCTGTCAGAACAATGTTTATAAACAATAATACTTTGTGTCTCCCACCGGGAGTCCCGATTACCAACGGCATATTGGAGAGCCGAATGAAGCGCGGATCAGCTTTTTTGGCTCCCAGCTATGGTAACGATGAAGCGTTACCTGACATCACTTTCTGGTTATCCGGATGTAATTGGCGCAATTTCAAAAAACAAAAGCATTTCGCACAACACAGGTCTTGGTGTTTTGAATGCTTTTAAGGGCAGAGGAGGGATCTGGGGTCTTAAAGACCCCAAAATGTCTCCATAAAGAGGACCTGTCATGTGCCTATTGCTGCCACAAAGGATGTTTATATTTCTTGTGACAGCAATAAAAGTGATTAAAAAAATAAATAATGAAAGCGACAGTGTAAAAATAAATAAAACATAAATAAAAAAAGTGTAAATATAAATAAAACTTTTAACCTGTAAAAATTTAAAGCCTCCTCACCTATTGAGAATTGTAAGTAATGTAGTTTGGCGTCATTCCACGAGCAAAAGTGTGACATGTTAGGTATCTATTTACTCAGCGTAAATCTTTTATACTTTACCAGAATTGGGTTATGTATTGTGTTTTTTTTTTTTTTTTTTGCATCAAAATTTTAAAGAGTATTTTTTCCCCCAAAAAATGCTGTGCAAATACCATGTGACGTAAAAAACAATGACAAAACCCACCAATTTATTCTTTAGGGCCTCTGCTTTAACCACTTCCGGACAGCCCGCCGTCGTTGTACGCAGATGGCTACCATAACCCCGGTATTTTCTTAAACGGCGGGCGGTCCACTTTAGGATAAAAGTGGTCTCTGTGGCAGATTTGCCACAAGATCACTTTTATCGGCGGCGGTAGAGGTGACTCTTTTTATTTATTTATTTATTTATTTATTTATTTATTGCATTTTAGTGTAAATATGAGATTTGAGGTCTTTTTGACCCCCCCAGATCTCACATTAAAGAGGACCTGTCATGCTTTTTTCTCCTACAAGGGATGGTTACATTCCTTGTAATAGGAATAAAAATTATCCCCAATTTTTTTTTTTTTTTTTTTTTTTTTAAAGGGACAGTGTAAAAATCAAAAAGAAATAAGAAAAAAAAAATTTAAAGCACCCTGTCCCGCCCGAGCTCACACGCAGAAGCGAACGCATATGTAAGCCACGCCCGCATATGTAAACGGTGTTCAAACCACACATGCGAGGTATTGCCACGATCGTCAGAGTGAGAGCAATAATCCTACAGACTTCCTCTGTAACTCTAAACTGGTAGCCTGTAGAAATTTTTAAACGTCGCCTATGGAGATTTTTAAGTGTCAAAGTTTGCCGCCATTCCACGAGCGCAATTTTGAAGCGTGACATGTTGGGTATCAATTTACTCGGCGTAACATTGTCTTTCACATTATATAAAAAAAAATTGGGCTTTACTGATTTGTTATTTTTTTAATTCAAGGAAAAATTGTTGCGCAAATACCATGTGACATAAAAAGTTGCAACGACCGCCAATTTATTCCCTAGTGCAAGGATATGCAATTAGTGGACCTCCAGCTGTTGCAGAACTACAAGTCCCATGAGGCATACCAAGACTCTGACAGCCACAAGCATGACACCCAGAGGCAGAGGCATGATGGGACCTGTAGTTTTGCAACAGCTGGAGGTCCGCTAATTGCCTATCCCTGGTCTAGCGTGTCTTCTAAAAAAACATATATAATGTTTGGGGATTTCGAGTAATTTTCTAGCAAAAAATACTAAAATTTAAACTACTTTAAATAATAATAATTTAAAATATCATTTAAACTCGGGGTGACATCATCTTCTATACATTACCAAAATTGGGTTATGTATTGTGTTTTGTTTTTTTTTTTTTTGCATTAAAGTTAAAAAAAAAATTGCTGTGCAAATACTGTGTGACAAAAAAATTGCAAAACCCACCAACTTATTCTCTAGGGCCTCTGCTTTAAAAAATATATATAATGTTTAGGGGGTTCTAAGAAATTTTCTAGCAAAAGAAATGTCGTTATTGCCTTCAAATGCAATAATAAAATACAAAATAATAAATAATAATTCTAAATAAAAAAAATAATAAAATTGAAATAAATAACAATTCTCACGTTAAAAAAAAAAAAAAAAACCCGTCCAGAAAAGTCCAAAAATAATTAACTGATTGTTACATAAGAAAAAGTGCCGGAAGAAGGCCTGGTCTTAAAGTGGTTCAACAAACTTTATTGAAATGTCACAAAGGGACATTTCATACAGTTGTATTCGCCACCGCGCGGTGCGAGGATATGGATTGCCTTGCACTGCATTGGGGGAAAAAAATATATGATCAGTCGCACTTCACCAAATCAGGTAGGTCCTTCCACTGTAGGTGATGGTAGATCTAATCTGATTAAACAATCAGATTGGTGGATTGTATACCCCCCCCCTTTTTTTTTTTTTTTTTTTTTATTGGAAAATAGTAAAAATGATTTGAAAGATTGTATAGTGTATGGTGACCCTAAAATCTGGTAAGCTGCACTATGTTGCATTTTTTGCTTTTGGGTTTCTATAAGCTTCATGTTCCTCTTGAATTGAATCCTTGTGATCTGATATTGACTCGTTTTGACGCTTTTTCGTTTTTTCGTATTTCTATCACCCCCAACAGTACTGAGCCTGCAAGACCTTTGCTGCCGAGCCATCGTCTCCTGCACCCCCGTCCACCTGGTGGACAAGCTCCCCCTCCCAGTTGCCTTACGAAGCCATCTGAAGTCCTTCTCCATGGCCAACGGACTGAACGCCAGAATGATGCACGGTCGCTCGTACTCGATCACCGCCAACAACCTGAACAAGAGGAACAGCCTGAAAAAAGCAAAGATCATCCGTCCTCCTCAGAGCCCCCCCAAAGACTGTACCAGGAACAGCTGTAAGATCTCCTAGAGGGAGGGGCCCCTGAGAACCCCCTCCCCCACACACTATGTGCTGAAGTTTGCCCCCCCCCCCCGGTCTCCATGGAGACGGACGCGCGTGCCACGGAGGTGACGCCCCCACGTCCCTCTTGTCCACTTTTTATGTACAGAAGTGAGAAGGCCGCGACTTTTTATGAATTTTGCTGCTTGTGAAGGAGATGCGTTTTTTTTTTTTTTTTTCGACCAAGACTTTTTTTTTGTCACTTTGCATGGCCCTCTCTGATCAATATTCTTCTCTTTTTGTTCGTTCGTGTGCTGAAAAGGGAACAACAAAAAAAACAAAAAACGTCCAGCGACCTGAGCTTGTCACTTTGTCAGTACTTGCGATGCAGTTTGCCGTGTGAATTGTGCTCCCTTTCTGGAAGGTAAGTCGGCTTCGCCCACGAATCGCGCCACGCACACAACAAAGATGGCCGACCCCAGCCGTATGAAATCTACAGCCACCCCCCCACCTCTTTATTGGACAGAATCCCCCCCCCCCCCCTCCCCCGGAGGATGTGGGATTTAAATTAAAAAAAAAAGAATTCCATGCACTTACAATGTGTCAGGTTTGTGTGAGAGAGTGAAGATTTGATACAATGTATTTTTTGTTTTTGTTTTGTTTTTTTTGTTGTTTTTTAATTGTTATTTAATACTTTTTTGGGATTCATCAGTGATTATATATGAATATATACAGATATGCTTCTATTTCTGTAAACTGAATATTTTGTACCAGACGTCACAAGAGAAGCCGCGTTGGAAGGAGAAACCAATTTGCCAAAGACGTGTTTGGAGAGTGACTGCGTTTTTTTCTTTGTTAATAATCTGTGAATAGAATGTGAATTGAAAAGATGTTTTATAAAGAGAGAAAAAAAAAACACTATTTAAAGAAAAAAAATAAAAATAAATGTTTGAACAGCGACCCGTGTGCCATTGTGTATGTTTGTATGTATTATTCTTTACCTGTATATTACAGGGCCTGGAAAAAGTATTCATACCCCTTGATTGCCACAACAAAATGTGCCCATCAGCATGCCCCTTATCACATGAATGTACCCACCGGAGTGCCCCTTATCACATGAATGTACCCACCGGAGTGCCCCTTATCACATGAATGTACCCACCGGAGTGCCCCTTATCACATGAATGTACCCACCGGAGTGCCCCTTATCACATGAATGTACCCACCAGAGTGCCCCATAACAAAATAAGGGGCATGCTGATGGGCACAATTTATGTTAAAGGGGGAACACTGATGGGCACATATGTTAAGAGGGCACTCTGGGCACACTTGATGTGATGGGGACACCTGATGTAAGGTGGCACTTTGTCAGGAATACCTGATATAAGGGGGTACTCTGGTGGTGACAACTGCTTTATGGGGGTAGTCTGATGGGGGCACCCAATGTAATGATCTACTCTGCTAGGGGCACCTGATGTAAGGGGGGAACACTATTGGGGGACATTTATAGAGTATTACCAGAGTGTGTGGAGGAAACTGTAAGAAAAGTGCGGCCTGCGCCAAGAAAAGGAAAGCAGACGCATACAATCATTCATGGTGCAGACTCGGACCTCGGCCATAAATTTTTTTTTAGAGACCAGACCTCCTTGAATTTTAATTCACTACCCCGGATCTAAATGATTCGAAGAAGGATTGGGGAGAAAGTTCTGTGGTCAGATGAGACCAAAATTCAGCTCTTTGGCATCAACTCGACTCGCCGTGTTTGGAGGAAGAAAAATGGTGACTATGACCCTAAGAACATCATCCCTACAGTCACACATCATCCCTACAGTCACATCATCCCTACAGTCACATCATCCCTACAGTCACATCATCCCTACAGTCACACACCATCCCTACAGTCACATCATCCCTACAGTCACACCCAATCCCTACAGTCACACACCATCCCTACAGTCACACATCATCCCTACAGTCACACCCAATCCCTACAGTCACACACCATCCCTACAGTCACACATCATCCCTACAGTCACACCCCATCCCTACAGTCACACATCATCCCTACAGTCACACATCATCCCTACAGTCACATCATCCCTACAGTCACACCATCCCTACAGTCACACACCATCCCTACAGTCACATCATCCCTACAGTCACACATCATCCCTACAGTCACACACCATCCCTACAGTCACATCATCCCTACAGTCACACCCAATCCCTACAGTCACACACCATCCCTACAGTCACACATCATCCCTACAGTCACACCCAATCCCTACAGTCACACACCATCCCTACAGTCACACATCATCCCTACAGTCACACATCATCCCTACAGTCACACCCCATCCCTACAGTCACACATCATCCCTACAGTCACACATCATCCCTACAGTCACATCATCCCTACAGTCACACCATCCCTACAGTCACACACCATCCCTACAGTCACATCATCCCTACAGTCACATCATCCCTACAGTCACACACCATCCCTACAGTCACATCATCCCTACAGTCACACCCAATCCCTACAGTCACACACCATCCCTACAGTCACACATCATCCCTACAGTCACACCCAATCCCTACAGTCACACACCATCCCTACAGTCACACATCATCCCTACAGTCACACCCCATCCCTACAGTCACACATCATCCCTACAGTCACACATCATCCCTACAGTCACATCATCCCTACAGTCACACCATCCCTACAGTCACACACCATCCCTACAGTCACATCATCCCTACAGTCACATCATCCCTACAGTCACACACCATCCCTACAGTCACATCATCCCTACAGTCACACCCAATCCCTACAGTCACACACCATCCCTACAGTCACACATCATCCCTACAGTCACACCCAATCCCTACAGTCACATCATCCCTACAGTCACACACCATCCCTACAGTCACACATCATCCCTACAGTCACACCCCATCCCTACAGTCACACATCATCCCTACAGTCACACATCATCCCTACAGTCACATCATCCCTACAGTCACACCATCCCTACAGTCACACACCATCCCTACAGTCACATCATCCCTACAGTCACACATCATCCCTACAGTCACACATCATCCCTACAGTCACATCATCCCTACAGTCACACCCAATCCCTACAGTCACACCATCCCTACAGTCACATCATCCCTACAGTCACACATCATCCCTACAGTCACATCATCCCTACAGTCACATCATCCCTACAGTCACACCATCCCTACAGTCACATCATCCCTACAGTCACACATCATCCCTACAGTCACATCATCCCTACAGTCACATCATCCCTACAGTCACATCATCCCTACAGTCACACCATCCCTACAGTCACACATCATCCCTACAGTCACACATCATCCCTACAGTCACACATCATCCCTACAGTCACATCATCCCTACAGTCACACCATCCCTACAGTCACATCATCCCTACAGTCACACATCATCCCTACAGTCACATCATCCCTACAGTCACACCATCCCTACAGTCACACATCATCCCTACAGTCACACCATCCCTACAGTCACATCATCCCTACAGTCACACATCATCCCTACAGTCACATCATCCCTACAGTCACATCATCCCTACAGTCACATCATCCCTACAGTCACACCATCCCTACAGTCACATCATCCCTACAGTCACACATCCCTACAGTCACATCATCCCTACAGTCACATCATCCCTACAGTCACACATCATCCCTACAGTCACACATCATCCCTACAGTCACATCATCCCTACAGTCACACCATCCCTACAGTCACACCCCATCCCTACAGTCACACCCCATCCCTACAGTCACACACCATCCCTACAGTCACACACCATCCCTACAGTCACACATCATCCCTACAGTCACACACCATCCCTACAGTCACACATCATCCCTACAGTCACACCCCATCCCTACAGTCACACATCATCCCTACAGTCACACATCATCCCTACAGTCACATCATCCCTACAGTCACACCATCTCTACAGTCACATCATCCCTACAGTCACATCATCCCTACAGTCACATCATCCCTACAGTCACACATCATCCCTACAGTCACACATCATCCCTACAGTCACACATCATCCCTACAGTCACATCATCCCTACAGTCACATCATCCCTACAGTCACACATCATCCCTACAGTCACACATCATCCCTACAGTCACACATCATCCCTACAGTCACACATCATCCCTACAGTCACACCCCATCCCTACAGTCACACATCATCCCTACAGTCACACATCATCCCTACAGTCACACCCCATCCCTACAGTCACACATCATCCCTACAGTCACACACCATCCCTACAGTCACACCCCATCCCTACAGTCACACATCATCCCTACAGTCACACATCATCCCTACAGTCACACATCATCCCTACAGTCACATCATCCCTACAGTCACACATCATCCCTACAGTCACATCATCCCTACAGTCACACCATCCCTACAGTCACACATCATCCCTACAGTCACACCATCCCTACAGTCACATCATCCCTACAGTCACACATCATCCCTACAGTCACATCATCCCTACAGTCACATCATCCCTACAGTCACATCATCCCTACAGTCACACCATCCCTACAGTCACATCATCCCTACAGTCACACATCCCTACAGTCACATCATCCCTACAGTCACATCATCCCTACAGTCACACATCATCCCTACAGTCACACATCATCCCTACAGTCACATCATCCCTACAGTCACACCATCCCTACAGTCACACCCCATCCCTACAGTCACACCCCATCCCTACAGTCACACACCATCCCTACAGTCACACACCATCCCTACAGTCACACATCATCCCTACAGTCACACACCATCCCTACAGTCACACATCATCCCTACAGTCACACCCCATCCCTACAGTCACACATCATCCCTACAGTCACACATCATCCCTACAGTCACATCATCCCTACAGTCACACCATCTCTACAGTCACATCATCCCTACAGTCACATCATCCCTACAGTCACATCATCCCTACAGTCACATCATCCCTACAGTCACATCATCCCTACAGTCACACATCATCCCTACAGTCACACATCATCCCTACAGTCACACATCATCCCTACAGTCACATCATCCCTACAGTCACACATCATCCCTACAGTCACACATCATCCCTACAGTCACACATCATCCCTACAGTCACACATCATCCCTACAGTCACACCCCATCCCTACAGTCACACATCATCCCTACAGTCACACATCATCCCTACAGTCACACCCCATCCCTACAGTCACACATCATCCCTAAAGTCACATCATCCCTACAGTCACACCATCCCTACAGTCACACCCCATCCCTACAGTCACACCCCATCCCTACAGTCACACACCATCCCTACAGTCACACACCATCCCTACAGTCACACATCATCCCTACAGTCACACACCATCCCTACAGTCACACATCATCCCTACAGTCACACCCCATCCCTACAGTCACACATCATCCCTACAGTCACACATCATCCCTACAGTCACATCATCCCTACAGTCACACCATCCCTACAGTCACATCATCCCTACAGTCACATCATCCCTGCAGTCACACATCATCCCTACAGTCACACATCATCCCTACAGTCACATCATCCCTACAGTCACATCATCCCTACAGTCACATCATCCCTACAGTCACACATCATCCCTACAGTCACACATCATCCCTACAGTCACACATCATCCCTACAGTCACACCCCATCCCTACAGTCACACATCATCCCTACAGTCACACACCATCCCTACAGTCACACCATCCCTAAAGTCACATCATCCCTACAGTCACACCATCCCTACAGTCACACACCATCCCTACAGTCACACCCCATCCCTACAGTCACACACCATCCCTACAGTCACACATCATCCCTACAGTCACACATCATCCCTACAGTCACACATCATCCCTACAGTCACACATCATCCCTACAGTCACACATCATCCCTACAGTCACACCCCATCCCTACAGTCACACATCATCCCTACAGTCACACATCATCCCTACAGTCACACCATCCCTACAGTCACACACCATCCCTACAGTCACACATCATCCCTACAGTCACACATCATCCCTACAGTCACATCATCCCTACAGTCACACATCATCCCTACAGTCACACACGGAGGTGGAAACATGATGATTTGGGGCTGTTTCTCTGATAAAGGTTCAGGCCGACTTTGCCGCATTGAGGGTCCAATGGACGGGGCCATGTATTGTAAAATATTGGATGAGAACCTTCTTCCCTCATCCAGAACACTGAAGATGGGTCATGGATGGGTCTTCCAGCATGACAATGACCCAAAACATACCACCAAGACAAGGAGTGGCTCAAGAAGAAGCAAATTAAGGTCATGGAGTGGCCTATCCAGTCTCCAGACCTTAATCCTATAGAAAATTTATGGAGGAGCTGAAACTTCGAGTTGCCAAGAAACCTTCAGGATTTAGAGAAGATCTGTAAAGAAGACAAAATCCCTCCTGAGATGTGTGGAAACTGATCACCACCTACAAGAAACGTCTGACCTCTGTGATCACCAACAAGGGTTTCTCCACCAACTACTAAGTCATGTTTTATGAAGGGGATCAAATACTTATTTTACTCACTGAACTGCAACTCCATTTATAACATTTGTATTGTGTGATTTTTCTGGATTTTTGGTTGATATTCTGTTTCTATCATATAAAATACACCTCTGATAAATATTATAGATTCTTCATTTCTTTGTAAGTGGGCAAATTATTTTCCCCACTATAAGTTTTTACAACCAAACCATTATTGGGGAGTTTTCAAGTACTGCAGTGACAAGCCGCACATGTAAACAAGATTTCATTAAAAAAAAATATATATATCAATTTATTTTTACATTTTTAAAATGGTAAAAATCACAAAAATGATGCCCCTTTGAAGCTCAGGGCAATAATGAATGAACAATCCAAGACTTGGGGATGGATTTAAAATAAATTTGCATAGCTGTTCATCTCTGTAAATGTGTTCTATGCAAATGGAGAAAAATCAAATGTTTTCAGGCTATATTCTCTGCATATCGAATGTTATTCAATGAAGAAAAAAAAAAAAAAAAAAAAAGCTGTGAATGGGTAAAATATCGCATTATGGCCATTAGATGGTGTTGAGTAATATAGGAAAAAAGGTATGATCCTCAGCTCCATCTAGTGGCCATAATGTGGTATTTTCTTCATTAATGCTGTTTGTTTATTTTTTCAATAAATAACATTTGATCTGCAGAGAATATATCTTGAGAACATTGAATTTGGGAGGTATCCAATACTGGCAGAACTGATGAATGCCTATTGGGTATTCTAGAAATTATATCATATTAACCCAACGACCATGATACCGGCATATCAAATGTTATTCAATTAAAAAAAAAATGTTGTGAATTTGGAAAATACCACATTATGGCCCTTTTTAAATGTTCTAATCCTCCAAAGGTGTAATTTAATTTGCATTCATAAATAAAATCTTCTCAGGAATTATATAGTGGCAACCGTATTTAGGTATAGCTATCGATGGGACTTATAGTTACTTTAATGGTATAGAATTTTAGACTGTTATTATTATTATACACAATTTATATAGCGCCAACAGTTTACGCAGCACTTTACAATGTAGAGGGGGAACAGCACAATTACAGTACAATACAGAAGGTACAGGAGGGCCCGGCTCATAGAGCTTACATTCTAAAGGGAGGGGGAGGTGGTACAAAAGTTAATAGATGCGGAGAATGATTTGATGGGGTTGTTAGGTGGGTGTGGGATAGGCTATCCAATAGTTGTTCATCAGTTCTGGAAATCTTAGACCCTCTCCAAAAATCGAATGTTCCCAAGCTATATTCTCTGCAGATCTAATGGGTTTTATTGAGAAAAAAACGAAACTGCATAAATTGAGAAGATACTGCATTATGACCACTAGATGGAGCTGAAGATCATACTTCTTTTCCATAACAATCAGCGCCATCTAATGGCCACAGTGTGGTATCTGCGAGAATATACCCTGAGAACATCTGATTTTTCCTCTTTCGCACAGAGCGAATTAACATGCACTTATGATGAACGGCTGTGCAATTTTATTTATTTATTTATTTTTTTTTACAATTACGCACAAATCTAAGGTGGCTCATTCACTTGCCCTGAGCTTGGAAGGGGCATTGTTTTTTTTTAATTATTATTATTTAAAAATGTAAAATGGTGATTTTTAAACGTAAAAATAAAATTGATACTTTTTTTGGTGATTTTTAAATGTAAAAATAAAACTGATACTGTTTTTTTTTGGTGATTTTACATTTAAAAATAAAATTGATACTTTTTTGGTGATTTTAAATGCAAAAATAAAATTTATACTTTTTTTTGGTGATTTTAAATGTAAAAATAAAACTGATACTTTTTTTTGGTGATTTTAAATGTAAAAATAAAATTTATACTTTTTTTTGGTGATTTTAAATGTAAAAATAAAATTGATACTTTTTTTTGGTGATTTTAAATGCAAAAATAAAATTGATACTTTTTTTGGTGATTTTAAATGTAAAAATAAAATTGATATTTTTTTGGGTGATTTTAAATGTAAAAATAAAATTAATTTAATTTTTTTTTTTTTTTTAAAGAAATCATGTGTATCCATGTTTCTTCCACCATTTCTTAATTATCCTGGTCCTTTGTTTATTTCTTTTTCTTTTTGACTGAGCCCCCTGCTGGACAAGCTATTATGATGCAGTTTATCACAGTCCGTGTTACTTCCGCTCTTTTTTTTTTTTTTATTTTGCCCCCCCCCCCCAGCTGCACAAGCCATTGTGATCTGGTTAATTGCAGGGCCGCTCGGTCACAGGACCCCTTTTATTGTGCAGATCTGTTGGGTTTTCTTTGCTCGCAGCTGTTGCCATGGAAATTTCCAGGATGCTGCCGCCTTCCCGCTCGTCAGCCACATTCCTGCGTGCGTGGGAAACAGTTGCTGCATGAACGTCAGGCGGTCCTGGATGTCACACTGCCGGGGCTCGCTGACGGCGATAATTCCACTTCTAATCATCTAATGGAACTTTCCGGCCTCAATCACCTGCCATCCAGAGATGGTGCGACTATACAGCTTGTATAACAGTGTAAATTTGCTGTCCCCTCAAAATAACTCAACACACAGCCATTAATGTCTAAACCGCTGGCAACAAAAGTCAGTACACCCCTAAGTGAAAATCTCCAAATTGGGCCCAATTAGCCATTTTCCCTCCCCGGTGTCATGTGACTCGTTAGTGTTACAAGGTCTCAGGTGTGAATGGGGAGCAGGTGTGTTAAATTTGGTGTTATCGCTCTCACTCTCTCATACTGGTCACTGGAAGTACAACATGGCACCTCATGGCAAAGAACTCTCTGAGGATCTGAAAAAAAGAATTGTTGCTCTACATAAAGATGGCCTAGGATATAAGAAGATTGCCAAGACTAGGGATGAGCCGAACACCCCCCGGTTCGGTTCGCACCAGAACCCGCGAACGGACCGAAAGTTCGCACGAACGTTAGAACCCCATTGACGTCTATGGGACTCGAACGTTCGAAATCAAAAGTGCTCATTTTAAAGGCTAATTTGCATGGTATTGTCCTAAAAAGGGTTTGGGGACCCGGGTCCTACCCCAGGGGACATGTATCAATGCAAAAAAAACTTTTAAAAACGGCCGTTTTTTCGGGAGCAGTGATTTTAATGATGCTTAAAGTAAAAAAAAAAAAGTGAAATATTCCTTTAAATATCGTACCTGGGGGGTGTCTATAGTATGCCTGTAAAGTGACGCGTGTTTCCCATGTTTAGAACAGTCCCTGCACCAAATGTCATTTTTAAAGGAAAAAATCTCATTTAAAACTGCTTGCGGGTTTAATGTCATGTCGGGTCATGGCAATATGGATGAAAATCAGTGAGACAAACGGCATGGGTACCCCCCAGTCCATTACCAGTCCCTTTGGGTCTTGTATGGATATTAAGGGGAACCCCGCACCCAAATTAAAATAAGGAAAGGTGTGGGGCCACCAGGCCCTATATACTCTGAACAGCAGTATACAGGCGGTGCAAACAAGACAGGGACTGTAGGTTTGTTGTTAAGTAGAATCTGTTTGTAATTTTGAACATTTTTAACGTGTTTAGCTCCAGCCAAAAAATCTTTTCTAAGCTTTTTGGAAAACATAGGGAAGGGTTATCACCCCTGTGACATTTGTTTTGCTGTCTTTCCTCCTCTTCAGAAGATTTCACCTCACTTTTTTGTCCCAATGAAAAATGTTTTTTGAAAATTTGGGTTTTTTTGTGGAACAAGGATTGGAAAGCATCAGTGGAAAGGAGAAATTGTTTTCCCATATTAACTCTTACAGGAGAGAATTTCCCTTCCTAGGGGTAGATTTCATCTCACTTCCTGTTGTCTCCTTCCGTTTGCAAGTAGGAGTCGTTTGTAAGTTAGATGTTTGAAAGTAGGGTCCTGCCCTATATACTCAGCAGAAATTTGGGCCTTAGGTGTTGCTGTGGCCACAACACTGTAAGCCCTCACAGGGCCCTGCTGTGAAATATTAGATCAAGAATTGTAATTACATGCCCCTGTTGAACAGGAGCTGAAAAATTAGGCCTTAGGCACTGGTGCTGGTGCCACAACACTGCAACCCCTCACAGACACTCTAGTTGGAACGCAGGAACGAGCCCTGCTGCAAATTATTGCTTCAAAAATTGTAATTACACGCCCCTGTTAGACAGGGGCAGAAAAATTGGGCCTTAGGCACTGGTGCTGGTGCCACAACACTGCAACCCCTCACAGACACTCTAGTTGGAACGCAGGAACGAGCCCTGCTGCAAATTATTGCTTCAAAAATTGTAATTACACGCCCCTGTTAGACAGGGGCAGAAAAATTGGGCCTTAGGCACTGGTGCTGGTGCCACAACACTGCAACCCCTCACAGACACTCTAGTTGGAACGCAGGAACGAGCCCTGCTGCAAAGTATTGCATCAAAAATTGTAATTACACGCCCCTGTTAGACAGGGGCAGAAAAATTGGGCCTTAGGCACTGGTGCTGGTGCCACAACACTGCAACAAGCTATCAGCGTGATGATTGAGGAGGAAGAGGATAATTACTCAGGGATAGTCACTCAGCATCAGCATAGGCAGTCTTTGAAGGGATCTGAGATTTCAAAAAAAATTATTCGGTTACATCAGCATCAGGTGCTTGGTAGCTGGTGGTGATCCAAGACTCATTCATTTTTATGAAGGTCAGCCGATCGACCGAGTCGGTGGACAGACGCACCCTGTGATCGGTTACCACGCCTCCAGCAGCACTGAATGTGCGTTCCGAAAGAACGCTGGATGCAGGACAGGCCAGTAGCTCAATTGCATACTGTGCAAGCTCTGGCCAGTGATCCATCCTCAAGACCCAGTAACCCAGAGGATTTTCGGTGGGAAAGGTGTCCAAGTCTGATCTTGCCCCTAGGTATTCCTGCACCATGTAAAACAGACGCTGGCGATGGTTGCTGGAACCGATCATACCTTGGGGCTGCGGACCAAAAAATTGTCTGAACGCATCGGTCAGACGGCCACCTTCTCCACCGCTCCTTCTTTGACTGACCGAAGCCTCAGCAACACGTTGTCCAGAAACAGGAGTTTGTAACCTCCCAGTCTCTGGGAACGCGTTGCACAGACCTTTCTGCAAGGCCTCCCGAAGATGTTTCATCCTCTGCTCCCTCTGCGATGGCAAGATAAGGTCCGCAACCTTACCCTTGTAACGTGGATCAAGGAGGGTTGCCAGCCAGTATTGGTCCTTCTCCTTGATACCACGAATACGAGGATCCTTACGCAGGCTTTGCAGGATCAGGGAGGCCATGCAGCGTAGGTTTGCTGAGGCATTCGGTCCGGAGTCCTCTGGGTCACTAAGAACGACATGGTCCGCAGCCACCTCCTCCCAGCCACGTACAAGTCCATGTGTTTCTTGGGACTGATCCCTTAAAGACTGCTGCTGATGCTGAGTGCCAGGCTCCACCTCCATACTGACACAATCTTCCTCCTCCTCCTCTTCCTCCTCGTCCTCTTCCTGTGTGATCGGCGGGCACGCAGGAACACTGTCTGGATAAAGGGGGCCTTGAGAGCTAAGGAAGTCCTCCTCTTCCTGCCTCTGTTCTGCCTCAAGTGCCCTGTCCATTATTCCACGCAGCGTGTGCTCCAACAGGTGGACAAGGGGGACAGTGTCACTGATGCATGCACTGTCACTGCTCACCATCCTCGTGGCCTCCTCGAATGGTGACAGGACAGTGCATGCATCCCTGATCATGGCCCACTGGCGTGGGGAAAAAAAACCAAGCTCCCCTGACCCTGTCCTGGTGCCATAGTCGCACAGGTACTCATTTATGGCCCTCTGCTGCGTGTGCAGCCGCTGCAGCATGGCCAACGTTGAGTTCCACCTGGTGGGCATGTCACAGATTAGGCGGTTCTTGGGCAGGTTAAACTCCTTTTGGAGGTCCGTCAGCCGAGCACTGGCATTATATGACCGGCGGAAATGCACACAGACTTTCCTGGCCTGCCTCAGGACATCCTGTAAGCCCGGGTACCTGCCCAAGAACCGCTGCACCACCAAGTTAAGGACGTGAGCCAAACAGGGCACATGGGTCATTTGTCCCTGTCGGAGGGCAGAGAGGAGGTTGGTGCCATTGTCGCAAACCACCATTCCTGCCTTAAGTTGGCGTGGCGTCAACCACCTCTGAACCTGCCCCTGCAGAGCTGACAGAACCTCTGCCCCAGTGTGGCTCCTGTCCCCCAAGCACACCAGCTCAAGCACCGCATGGCATCTTTTGGCCTGCGTACTTGCGTAGCCCCTTGAACGCCTACGGAGCACCGCTGGTTCCGAGGAAGAGGCCATGGAGGAAGAAGAAGAGGAGGGGGTGGAGGAGAGAGGTGTGTCACAATCAGCATTTTGGAGGCGTGGTGGCGGAACAACCTCCAACACTACTGCACCTTGTCCTGCATCCTTCCCAGCTGCCAGCAGAGTCACCCAATGCGCCGTGAAACTTAGGTAACGTCCCTGTCCATGCCTGCTGGACCATGAGTCAGCGGTAATATGCACCTTACCGCTGACCGCCCTGTCCAGCGAGGCATGGACATTGCCTTCCACATGCCGGTAGAGAGCCGGAATCGCCTTCCGTGAGAAAAAGTGGCGTTTGGGTACCTGCCACTGAGGAACCGCACATTCCACAAACTCACGGAAGGGGGCAGAGTCTACCAACTGAAAAGGCAGCAGTTGAAGTGCTAGCAATTTTGCCAAGCTAGCATTCAACCGCTGGGCATGTGGATGGCTGGGAGCAAACTTCTTTCGGCGGTGCAGCAGCTGGGGCAGGGAAATTTGCCTGGTACAATCTGACGTCGGTGTACCAAAAGCAGATTGCCCACAAGTACTTGGCTGTGACACACCTAATTCTACACCTTCATTCCTCTCACTGCAGGTCTCAGAGAGGACTGAAGGTCTAGTGGGGTTGGAAATCTCAGCTGATGAGGAGCAAGGAGAGATCCTCTTTGTTCTTTGGTGTGGGTCTTTTAGATACGCTTGCCAACGAACTGCATGGCAGGTCAACATATGTCTGGTCAAGCATGTGGTACCCAAGCGGGAGATATTTTGGCCACGCGAGATACGCTTGAGACATATGTTGCAAATAGCAGCGGTGCGATCTGATGCACTCGTCTCAAAAAAGGCCCACACCAAAGAACTTTTTGAATAACGCGCAGAGACTGCAGCGCCCTGCACATGTGGAGCTTTGGGGTGTGATGCAGTCAATGTGCTGCCCTTAGGCTGGCCCCTGGAGGGCATCCTGCCTCGTTGGTGATGTGCTGCCGCCTCCTCCTCCTCCTCCTCCTCCTCCTCCTCCTCCTCCTCCTCCTCTCTCCTATCAGGCACCCACGTTGAGTCAGTGACCTCATCATCCCCTCCCTCCTCATCACTGGAGCAAACCTGGCAGTATGCTGCAGCAGGGGGAGCATGACTGCCAGATTGCTGTCCTTCTTGGGCACCCCCTCTGTCCGCGCTCATGTTACTGCCTTCATCGAGCTCAGTATCGTCATCAGAGCCTTCCAAACGCTGGGCATCCTCCTGGAGCATGTACCCAACACTGTGGTCAAACAGTTCGAGGGAATCCTCATGAGGACATGGTGGAGCTAGGGAAGGAGTCACTGATGACATTGAGCTGAGGGAAGAGGCCGCTGCTTTGCCAGACAAAGCACCCTGGGCATGGGTGAGAGAGGATGAGGAGGATGAGGACGGCTTGGTCATCCACTCGACCAAGTCTTCCGCATGTTGCGGCTCAACATGGCCAGCTGCCGAAAAAAAGGCCAAGCGTGTCCCATGGCCACGTGCTGATGAGGATGCACCGTCTCCACGACCAGCACTAGACACAGAGCCTGCTTGCCCTCTCTTATTGGCTTGTGACTGTCTGCCTCTCCTTCTTGGCCTTCCAGACATACTAATGGCCTGTAGCTGCACTAAGCTGGGATAGAACACCTGTAATTTTCTTCAAGTAGCTTTATATACTGTAACCAGACAAGCCTGCCTGTCAGTAGGAAGATAAGAGGAACGGATCTAGCTGAACACTGTGAGCAGGACGCACTGTACTAAATGTAAATAGTCTAGCTGCCTGACCGTGGTACTAATAGGATCAAATAGAACACCTGTAATTTTCTTCAGGTAGCTTTATATACTGTAACCAGACAAGCCTGCCTGTCATTAGGAAGATAACAGGAACGGATCTAGCTGTACACTGTGAGCAGGACGCACTGTACTAAATGTAAATAGTCTAGCTGCCTGACCGTGGTACTAATAGGATCAAATAGAACACCTGTAATTTTCTTCAGGTAGCTTTATATACTGTAACCAGACAAGCCTGCCTGTCAGTAGGAAGATAACAGGAACGGATCTAGCTGTACACTGTGAGCAGGACGCACTGTACTAAATGTAAATAGTCTAGCTGCCTGACCGTGGTACTAATAGGATCAAATAGAACACCTGTAATTTTCTTCAGGTAGCTTTATATACTGTAACCAGACAAGCCTGCCTGTCAGTAGGAAGATAACAGGAACGGATCTAGCTGTACACTGTGAGCAGGACGCACTGTACTAAATGTAAATAGTCTAGCTGCCTGACCGTGGTACTAATAGGATCAAATAGAACACCTGTAATTTTCTTCAGGTAGCTTTATATACTGTAACCAGACAAGCCTGCCTGTCAGTAGGAAGATAACAGGAACGGATCTAGCTGAACACTGTGAGCAGGACGCACTGTACTAAATGTAAATAGTCTAGCTGCCTGACCGTGGTACTAATAGGATCAAATAGAACACCTGTAATTTTCTTCAGGTAGCTTTATATACTGTAACCAGACAAGCCTGCCGGTCAGTAGGAATTTAACAGGAACGGATCTAGCTGAACACTGTGAGCAGGACGCACTGCATTAAATGTAAATAGTCTAGATAGAAGATAACAGGAACAGATCTAGCTAAACTGAATACAGTGTATATATATATATGCAACACCTGGGATGCATATATATACACAATACACTGTAAGTGCAGCTAACTGACTGACTGTTCTGCCTAATCTATCTAACTCAAATCAAATGACACTGTCTCTCTCTCTCTCTATCTCTCAGCACACCGGAACACACACTACACAGGGCCGCCGTGCAGGCGGCCTTATATAGTGTGGGGTGTGTACTAAATCCCCTGAGCCATAATTGGCCAAAGCCACCCTGGCTTTGGCCAATTACAGCTCTCTCTACTGACAGCGCTGTGATTGGCCAAGCATGCGGGTCATAGTGCATGCTTGGCCAATCATCAGCCAGCAATGCACTGCGATGCCGCAGTGAATTATGGGCCGTGACGCGCCACACGAATTTAGCGCGAACGGCCCATAACGTTCGCAATTCGGCGAACGATCGAACAGCCGATGTTCGAGTCGAACATGGGTTCGACTCGAACACGAAGCTCATCCCTAGCCAAGACCCTAAAACTGAGCTGCAGCACGGTGGCCAAGACCATACAGCGGTATAACAGGACAGGTTCCACTCAGAACAGGCCTCGCCATGGTCCACCAAAGAAGTTGAGGTCACATGATCAGCGTCATATCCAGAGGTTGTCTTTGGGAAATAGAGGTATGAGTGCTACCAGCATTGCTGCAGAGGTTGTAGGGGTGGGGGGTCAGCCTGTCAGTGCTCAGACCATACGCCGCACACTGCATCAAATTGGTCTGCATGGCTGTCATCCCAGAAGGAAGCCTCTTCTAAAGATGATGCACAAGAAAGCCCACAAACAGTTTGCTGAAGACAAGCAGACTAAGGACATGGATTACTGGAACCATGTCCTGTGGTCTGATGAGACCAAGATAAACGTATTTGGTTCAGATGGTGACAAGCGTGTGTGGGGGCAACCAGGTGAGGAGGACAAAGACAAGTGTGTCTTGTCTACAGTCAAGCATGGTGGTGGGAGTGTCATGGTCTGGGGCTGCATGAGTGCTGCCGGCACTGGGGGCTACAGATCATTGAGGGAACCATGAATGCCAACATGTACTGTGATATACTGAAGCAGAGCATGATCCCCTCCCTTCAGAGACTGGACCGCAGGGCAGTATTCCAACATGATAACCACCCCAAACACACCTCCAAGACCACCACTGCCTTACTAAAGAAGCTGAGGGTAAAGGTGATAGACTGGCCAAGCATGTCTCCAGACCTAAACCCTATTGATCATCTGTGGGACATCCTCAAACGGAAGGTGGAGGAGCGCAAGGTCTCTAACATCCACCAGCTCCGTGATGTCATCATGGAGGAGGGGAAGTGACAACCTGTGAAGCTCTGGTGACCTCCATGCCCAAGAGGGTTAAGGCAGTGCTGGAAAATAATGTCGGCCACACAAAATATTGACACTTTGGGCCCAATTTTCACTTAGGGGTGTACTGACTTTTGTTGCCAGCGGTTTAGACATTAATGGCTGTGTGTTGAGTTATTTTGAGGGGACAGTAAATTTACACTGTTATACAAGCTGTACACTCACTACTTTACATTGTAGACAAGTGTCATTTCTTCAGTGTTGTCACATGAAAAGAGAGAAGAAAAGATTTACACAAATGTCACTCAGGGGTGTACTTACTTTTGTGACATACTGAATATCCTACTGTTTTGTAAAAAAAATGACATGGGGACCCCCTCCCCCCGAAAGTTCACTCAAACTACATGCCATCTTTCCAGGGTCCCCTTTATACATTGTGATCTTCCAGGGACCCCTTTATATGCTGTGATCCTTCCAGTGACCCCTTTATACACTGGGATCCTTCCAGGGTCCCCTTTATACACTATGATTCTTCCAGGGTCCCCTTTATACACTGTGATCCTTCTAGGGTCCCCTTTATACACTGTGATCCTTCCAGGGACCCCTTTATACACTGTGATCCTTCCAGGGACCCCTTTATATACTGTGATCCTTCCAGGGTCCCCTTTACACACTGTGATCCTTCCAGGGACCCCTTTATACACTGTGATCCTTCCAGGGACCCCTTTATATACTGTGATCCTTCCAGGGACCCCTTTATACACTGTGATCCTTTCAGGGACCTCTTTATACACTGTGATCCTTCCAGGGACCCCTTTATATACTGTGATCATTCCAGGGTCCCCTTTACACACTGTGATCCTTCCAGGGACCCCTTTATACACTGGGATCCTTCAAGGGACCCCTTTATATACTGTGATCCTTCCAGGGACCCCTTTATACACTGTGATCCTTCCAGGGTCCCCTTTATATACTGTGATCCTTCCAGGGTCCCCTTTATACACTGTGATCCTTCCAGGTACCCCTTTATACACTGTGATCCTTCCAGGGACCTCTTTATACACTGTGATCCTTCCAGGGACCCCTTTATACACTGTGATCCATCCATGGTCAACTTTAGACACTGTGATCCTTCCAGGGTCCCCTCTATACACTGTGATCCTTCCAGGTACCCCTTTATACACTGTGATCCTTCCAGGTACCCCTTTATACACTGTGATCCTTCCAGGTACCCCTTTCTACACTGTAATCCTTCCAGGGACCTCTTTATACACTGTGATCCTTCCAGGGACCCCTTTATATGCTGTGATCCTTCCAGGGACCCCTTTATATGCTGTGATACTTGCAGTGACCCCTTTATACACTGTGATCCTTCCAGGGACTTCTTTGTACACTGCGATCCTTCCAGGTACCCCTTTATACACTGTGATCCTTCCAGGGACCTCTTTATACACTGTGATCCTTCCAGGGACCCCTTTATACACTGTGATCCATCCAGGGTCCCCTTTAGACACTGTGATCCTTCCAGGGTCCCCTCTATACACTGTGATCCTTCCAGGTACCCCTTTATACACTGTGATCCTTCCAGGTACCCCTTTATACAATGTGATCCTTCCAGGTACCCCTTTCTACACTGTGATCCTTCCAGGGACCTCTTTATACACTGTGAATCTTCCAGGGACCCCTTTATATGCTGTGATCCTTCCAGGGACCCCTTTATATGCTGTGATCCTTCCAGTGACCCCTTTATACACTGTGATCCTTCCAGGGACTTCTTTATACACTGCGATCCTTCCAGGGACCTGTTTATACACTGTGATTTTTCCAGGGTCCCCTTTATACACTGTGATCCTTCC
This sequence comes from Aquarana catesbeiana, assembly GCF_042186555.1. NCBI lineage: Eukaryota > Metazoa > Chordata > Amphibia > Anura > Ranidae > Aquarana > Aquarana catesbeiana. The sequence goes on from NC_133335.1 coordinate 242,828,313, forward strand.
GGGGTCACCTTTATACACTGTGATCCTTCCAGGGACCCCTTTATATGCTGTGATCCTTCCAGGGACCCCTTTATATGCTGTGATCCTTCCAGGGACCCCTTTTAATACTGTGATCCTTCCAGGGTCCCCTTTATACACTGTGATCCTTCCAGGGACCACTTCATACACTGTGATCCTTCCAGGGTCCCCTTTATACACTGTGATCCTTCCAGGTACCCCTTTATACACTGTGATCCTTCCAGGGACCCCTTTATATACTGTGATCCCTCCGGGGACCCCTTTATACACTGTGATCCTTCCAGGTTCCCCTTTATACACTATGATCCTTCCAGTGACCCCTTTATACACTGGGATCCTTCCAGGGACCTCTTTATACACTGTGATCCTTCCAGGGTCCCCTTTATACACTATGATCCTTCCAGGGTCCCCTTTATACACTGTGATCCTTGCAGGGTCCCCTTTATACACTGTGATCCTTCCAGGGACCCCTTTATATGCTGTAATCCTTCCAGGGACCCCTTTATACACTGTGATCCTTCCAGGGACCCCTTTATACACTATGATCCTTCCAGTGACCCCTTTATACACTGGGATCCTTCCAGGGACCTCTTTATACACTGTGATCCTTCCAGGGTCCCCTTTATACACTATGATTCTTCCAGGGTCCCCTTTATACACTGTGATCCTTCTAGGGTCCCCTTTATACACTGTGATCCTTCCAGGGACCCCTTTATATGCTGTGATCCTTCCAGGGACCCCTTTATATACTGTGATCCTTCCAGGGTCCCCTTTACACACTGTGATCCTTCCAGGGACCCCTTTATACACTGTGATCCTTCCAGGGACCCCTTTATATACTGTGATCCTTCCAGGGACCCCTTTATACACTGTGATCCTTTCAGGGACCTCTTTATACACTGTGATCCTTCCAGGGACCCCTTTATATACTGTGATCATTCCAGGGTCCCCTTTACACACTGTGATCCTTCCAGGGACCCCTTTATACACTGGGATCCTTCCAGGGACCCCTTTATATACTGTGATCCTTCCAGGGACCCCTTTATACACTGTGATCCTTCCAGGGTCCCCTTTATATACTGTGATCCTTCCAGGGTCCCCTTTATACACTGTGATCCTTCCAGGTACCCCTTTATACACTGTGATCCTTCCAGGGACCTCTTTATACACTGTGATCCTTCCAGGGACCCCTTTATACACTGTGATCCATCCATGGTCAACTTTAGACACTGTGATCCTTCCAGGGTCCCCTCTATACACTGTGATCCTTCCAGGTACCCCTTTATACACTGTGATCCTTCCAGGTACCCCTTTATACACTGTGATCCTTCCAGGTACCCCTTTCTACACTGTAATCCTTCCAGGGACCTCTTTATACACTGTGATCCTTCCAGGGACCCCTTTATATGCTGTGATCCTTCCAGGGACCCCTTTATATGCTGAGATACTTGCAGTGACCCCTTTATACACTGTGATCCTTCCAGGGACTTCTTTGTACACTGCGATCCTTCCAGGGACCTCTTTATACACTGTGATTTTTCCACGGTCCCCTTTATACACTGTGATCCTTCCGGGATCACCTTTATACACTGTGATCCTTCCAGGGACCCCTTTATATGCTGTGATCCTTCCAGGGACCCCTTTATATGCTGTGATCCTTCCAGGGACCCCTTTTAATACTGTGATCCTTCCAGGGTCCCCTTTATACACTGTGATCCTTCCAGGGACCCCTTCATACACTGTGATCCTTCCAGGGTCCCCTTTATACACTGTGATCCTTCCAGGTACCCCTTTATACACTGTGATCCTTCCAGGGACCCCTTTATACACTGTGATCCTTCCTGGGACCCCTTTATATACTGTGATCCTTCCAGGGACCCCTTTATACACTGATCCTTCCAAGGACCTCTTTATACACTGTGATCCTTCCAGGGACCTCTTTATACACTGTGATCCTTCCAAGGACCCCTTTATACACTGTGATTCTTCCAGGGTTCCCTTTATACACTGTGATCCTTCCAGGGTCTCCTTTATACACTGTGAGCCTTCCCGGTACCCCTTTATACACTGTGATCCTTCCAGGGACCTCTTTATACACTGTGATCTTTCCAGGGACCCTTTTATACACTGTGATCCTTCCAGGGTCCCCTTTATACATTGTGATCCTTCCAGGGTCCCCTTTATACACTGTGATCCTTCCAGGTACCCCTTTTTACACTGTGATCCTTCCAGCATCCCCTTTATACACTGCGATCCTTCTAGGTACCCTTTTATACACCGATCCTTCCAGGGACCTCTTTATACACTGTGATCCTTCCAGGGTCCCCTTTATACACTGTGATCCTTCCAGGTACCCCTTTATACACTGCAATCCTTCCAGGGTTCCCTTTATAAACAGTGATCCTTCCAGGTACCCCTTTATACACTGTGATCCTTTCAAGGACCCCTTTATACACTGTGATCCTTCCAGGGTCCCCTTTATACACTGTGATCCTTCCAGGTACCCCTTTATACACTGTGATCCTTCCAGGGACCCCTTTATACACTGTGATCCTTCCTGGGACCCCTTTATATACTGTGATCCTTCCAGGGACCCCTTTATACACTGTGATCCATCCAGGGTCCCCTTTATACACTGCAATCCTTCCAGGGACCTCTTTATACACGGCGATCCTTCCAGGGACCTCTTTATACGCTGCGATCCTTCCAGGGACCCCTTTATACACTGTGATCCTTCCAGGGTCCCCTTTATACACTGTGATCCTTCCAGGGTCACTTTTATATGATGTGAACCTTCCAGGGACCACTTTATATATTGTGATCCTTCCAGGGACCCCTTTATATACTGTGATCCTTCCTGGGACCTCTCTATATACTGTGATCCTTCCAGGGACCCCTTTATACACTGTGATCCTTCCAGGGACCTCTTTATACACTGTGATCCTTCCAGGGTCCCCTTTATACACTGTGATCCTTCCAGGGTCCCCTTTAAACACTGTGATCCTTCCAGGTACCACTTTATACACTGCGATCCTTCCAGGGACCTCTTTATACACTGTGATTTTTCCAGGGTCCCCTTTATACACTGTGACCGTTCCGGGGTCACCTTTATACACTGTGATCCTTCCAGGGACCCCTTTATATGCTGTGATTCTTCCAGGGACCCCTTTATATGCTGTGATCCTTCCAGGGACCCCTTTTAATACTGTGATCCTTCCAGGGTCCCCTTTATACACTGTGATCCTTCCAGGGACCCCTTCATACACTGTGATCCTTCCAGGGTCCCCTTTATACACTGTGATCCTTCCATGTACCCCTTTATACACTGTGATCCTTCCAGGGACCCCTTTATACACTGTGATCCTTCCTGGGACCCCTTTATATACTGTGATCCTTCCAGGGACCCCTTTATACACTGATCCTTCCAGGGACCTCTTTATACACTGTGATCCTTCCAGGGACCTCTTTATACACTGTGATCCTTCCAAGGACCCCTTTATACACTGTGATCCTTCCTGGGACCCCTTTATATACTGTGATCCTTCCAGGGAACCCTTTATACACTGATCCTTCCAGGGACCTCTTTATACACTGTGATCCTTCCAGGGACCTCTTTATACACTGTGATCCTTCCAGGGACCTCTTTATACACTGTGATCCTTCCAAGGACCCCTTTATACACTGTGATTCTTCCAGGGTCCCCTTTATACACTGTGATCCTTTCAGGGTCTCCTTTATACACTGTGAGCCTTCCCGGTACCCCTTTATACACTGTGATCCTTCCAGGGACCTCTTTATACACTGTGATCTTTCCAGGGACCCCTTTATACACTGTGATCCTTCCAGGGTCCCCTTTATACATTGTGATCCTTCCAGGGTCCCCTTTATACACTGTGATCCTTCCAGGTACCCCTTTTTACACTGTGATCCTTCCAGGATCCCCTTTATACACTGTGATCCTTCTAGGTACCCTTTTATACACTGATCCTTCCAGGGACCTCTTTATACACTGTGATCCTTCCAGGGTCCCCTTTATACACTGCGATCCTTCCAGGTACCCCTTTATACACTGCAATCCTTCCAGGGATTCCTTTATACACGGTGATACTTCCAGGTACCCCTTTATACACTGTGATCCTTTCAAGGACCCCTTTATACACTGTGATCCTTCCAGGGTCCCCTTTATACACTGTGATCCTTCCAGGTACCCCTTTATACACTGTGATCCTTCCAGGGACCCCTTTACACACTGTGATCCTTCCTGGGACCCCTTTATATACTGTGATCCTTCCAGGGACCCCTTTATACACTGTGATCCTTCCAGGGACCCCTTTATACACTGTGATCCATCCAGGGTCCCCTTTATACACTGCGATCCTTCCAGGGTCCCCTTTATACACTGTGATCCTTCCAGGGACCTCTTTATACGCTGCGATCCTTCCAGGGACCCCTTTATACACCGTGATCCTTCCAGGGACCTCTTTATACACTGTGATCCTTCCAGGGTCCCCTTTATACACTGTAATCCTTCCAGGGTCCCTTTTATATGCTGTGATCCTTCCAGGGTCCCCTTTATATACTGTGATCCTTCCAGGGACCCCTTTATACACTGTGATCCTTCCTGGGACCTCTTTATATACTGTGATCCTTCCAGGGACCCCTTTATACACTGTTCTCCTTCCATGGACCTCTTTATATACTGTGATCCTTCCAGGCACCTCTTTATACACATTGATCCTTCCAGGGACCCCTTTATACACTGTGATCCTCCCAGGGTCCCCTTTATACACTGTGATCCTTCCAGGGACCTCTTCATACACTGTGATCCTTCCAGGGTCCCCTTTATACACAGTGATCCTTCCAGGGTCCCCTTTAAACACTGTGATCCTTCCAGGTACCCCTTTATACACTGTGATCCTTCTAGGGACCTCTTTATACACTGTGATCCTTCCAGGGACCCCTTTATACACTGTGATCCTCCCTGGGACCCCTTTATATACTGTGATCCTTCCAGGGACCCCTTTATACACTGTGATCCTTCCAGCGACCCCTTTATACAATGCAATCCTTCCAGGGTCCCCTTTATACACTGTGATCCTTCCAGGGACCTCTTTATACACTGTGATCCTTCCAGGGACCCCTTTAAACACTGTGATCCTCCCAGGGTCCCCTTTATACACTGTGATCCTTCCAGGTACCCCTTTATACACTGTGATCCTTCCAGGGACCTCTTTATACACTGTGATCCTTCCAGGGACCCCTTTATACACTGTGATCCTCCCTGGGACCCCTTTATATACTGTGATCCTTCCAGGGACCCCTTTATACACTGTGATCCTTCCAGGGACCCCTTTATACACTGCAATCCTTCCAGGGACCCCTTTATACACCGCGATCCTTCCAGGGACCTCTTTATACACTGTGATCCTTCCAGGGTCCCCTTTATACACTGTGATCCTTCCAGGGTCCCCTTTATACACTGTGATCCTTCCAGGGACCCCTTTATACACTGCGATCCTTCCAGGGACCCCTTTATACACTGTGATCCTTCCGGGGACCTCCTTATACACTGCGATCCTTCCAGGGACCCCTTTATACACTGTGATCCTTCCAGGGACCCCTTTATACACTGCGATCCTTCCAGGGACCTCTTTATACACTGTGATCCTTCCGGGGACCTCTTTATACACTGCGATCCTTCCGGGGACCTCTTTATACACTGCGATCCTTCCAGGGACCCTTTTATACACTGCGATCCTTCCAGGGACCTCTTTATACACTGTGATCCTTCCAGGGACCTCTTTATACACTGCGATCCTTCCAGGGACCACTTTATACACTGTGATCCTTCCATTGACCTCTTTATACACTGTAATCCTTCCAGGGTCCCCTTTAAACACTGTGATCCTTCCAGGTACCCCTTTATACACTGCGATCCTTCCAGGGTCCCCTTTATACACTGTGATCCTTCCAGGGACCCCTTTATATGCTGTGATTCTTCCAGGGACCCCTTTATATGCTGTGATCCTTCCAGGGACCCCTTTTAATACTGTGATCCTTCCAGGGTCCCCTTTATACACTGTGATCCTTCCAGGGACCCCTTCATACACTGTGATCCTTCCAGGGTCCCCTTTATACACTGTGATCCTTCCAGGTACCCCTTTATACACTGTGATCCTTCCAGGGACCCCTTTATACACTGTGATCCTTCCTTGGACCCTTTTATATACTGTGATCCTTCCAGGGACCCCTTTATACACTGATCCTTCCAGGGACCTCTTTATACACTGTGATCCTTCCAGGGACCTCTTTAGACACTGTGATCCTTCCAAGGACCCCTTTATACACTGTGATTCTGCCAGGGTCCCCTTTATACACTGTGATCCTTCCAGGGTCTCCTTTATACACTGTGAGCCTTCCCGGTACCCCTTTATACACTGTGATCCTTCCAGGGACCTCTTTATACACTGTGATCTTTCCAGGGACCCCTTTATACACTGTGATCCTTCCAGGGTCCCCTTTATACATTGTGATCCTTCCAGGGTCCCCTTTATACACTGTCATCCTTCCAGGTACCCCTTTTTACACTGTGATCCTTCCAGGATCCCCTTTATACACTGTGATCCTTCTAGGTACCCTTTTATACACTGATCCTTCCAGGGACCTCTTTATACACTGTGATCCTTCCAGGGTCCCCTTTATACACTGCGATCCTTCCAGGTACCCCTTTATACACTGCAATCCTTCCAGGGTTTCCTTTATACACGGTGATCCTTCCAGGTACCCCTTTATACACCGTGATCCTTCCAGGGTCCCCTTTATACACTGTGATCCTTCCAGGTACCCCTTTATACACTGTGATCCTTCCAGGGACCCCTTTACACACTGTGATCCTTCCTGGGACCCCTTTATATACTGTGATCCTTCCAGGGACCCCTTTATACACTGTGATCCTTCCAAGGACACCTTTATACACTGTGATCCATCCAGGGTCCCCTTTATACACTGTGATCCTTCCAGGTACCCCTTTATACACTGCGATTCTTCCAGGGTCCCCTTTATACACTGTGATCCTTCCGGGGTCACCTTTATACACTGTGATCCTTCCAGGGACCCCTTTATATGCTGTGATTCTTCCAGGGACCGCTTTATATGCTGTGATCCTTCCAGGGACCCCTTTTAATACTGTGATCCTTCCAGGGTCCCCTTTATACACTGTGATCCTTCCAGGGACCCCTTCATACACTGTGATCCTTCCAGGGTCCCCTTTATACACTGTGATCCTTCCAGGTACCCCTTTATACACTGATCCTTCCAGGGACCTCTTTATACACTGTGATCCTTCCAGGGACCTCTTTAGACACTGTGATCCTTCCAAGGACCCCTTTATACACTGTGATTCTGCCAGGGTCCCCTTTATACACTGTGATCCTTCCAGGGTCTCCTTTATACACTGTGAGCCTTCCCGGTACCCCTTTATACACTGTGATCCTTCCAGGGACCTCTTTATACACTGTGATCTTTTCAGGGACCCCTGTATACACTGTGATCCTTCCAGGGTCCCCTTTATACATTGTGATTCTTCCAGGGTCCCCTTTATACACTGTCATCATTCCAGGTACCCCTTTTTACACTGTGATCCTTCCAGAATCCCCTTTATACACTGTGATCCTTCTAGGTACCCTTTTATACACTGATCCTTCCAGGGACCTCTTTATACACTGTGATCCTTCCAGGGTCCCCTTTATACACTGCGATCCTTCCAGGTACCCCTTTATACACTGCAATCCTTCCAGGGTTTCCTTTATACACGGTGATCCTTCCAGGTACCCCTTTATACACTGTGATCCTTCCAGGGTCCCCTTTATACACTGTGATCCTTCCAGGTACCCCTTTATACACTGTGATCCTTCCAGGGACCCCTTTACACACTGTGATCCTTCCTGGGACCCCTTTATATACTGTGATCCTTCCAGGGACCCCTTTATACACTGCGATCCTTCCAGGGACCTCTTTATACGCTGCGATCCTTCCAGGGACCCCTTTATACACTGTGATCCTTCCAGGGTCCCCTTTATACACTGTGATCCTTCCAGGGTCCCTTTTATATGCTGTGATCCTTCCAGGGTCCCCTTTATATACTATGATCCTTCCAGGGACCCCTTTATACACTGTGATCCTTCCTGGGACCTCTTTATATACTGTGATCCTTCCAGGGACCCCTTTATACACTGTGATCCTTCCATGGACCTCTTTATACACTGTGATCCTTCAAGGGACCTCTTTATACACATTGATCCTTCCAGGGACCCCTTTATACACTGTGATCCTCCCAGGGTCCCCTTTATACACTGTGATCCTTCCAGGGACCTCTTCATACACTGTGATCCTTCCAGGATCCCCTTTATACACTGTGATCCTTCCAGGGTCCCCTTTAAACACTGTGATCCTTCCAGGTACCCCTTTATGCACTGTGATCCTTCCAGGGACCTCTTTATACACTGTGATCCTTCCAGGGACCCCTTTATACACTGTGATCCTCCCTGGGACCCCTTTATATACTGTGATCCTTCCAGGGACCCCTTTATACACTGTGATCCTTCCAGCGACCCCTTTATACACTGCAATCCTTACAGGGTCCCCTTTATACACTGTGATCCTTCCAAGGACCTCTTTATACACTGTGATCCTTCCAGGGACCCCTTTATACACTGTGATCCTCCCAGGTACCCCTTTATACACTGTGATCCTTCCAGGGACCTCTTTATACACTGTGATCCTTCCAGGGACCCTTTTATACACTGTGATCCTCCCTGGGACCCCTTTATATACTGTGATCCTTCCAGGGACCCCTTTATACACTGTGATCCTTCCAGGGATCCCTTTATACACTGCAATCCTTCCAGGGACCCCTTTATACACCGCGATCCTTCCAGGGACCTCTTTATACACTGTGATCCTTCCAGGGTCCCCTTTATACACTGTGATCCTTCCAGGGTCCCCTTTATACACTGTGATCCTTCCAGGGACCCCTTTATACACTGCGATCCTTCCAGGGACCCCTTTATACACTGTGATCCTTCCGGGGAACTTTTTATACACTGCGATCCTTCCAGGGACCCCTTTATACACTGTGATCCTTCCAGGGACCCCTTTATACACTGCGATCCTTCCAGGGACCTCTTTATACACTGCGATCCTTCCGGGGACCTCTTTATACACTGCGATCCTTCCAGGGACCCTTTTATACACTGCGATCCTTCCAGGGACCTCTTTATACACTGTGATCCTTCCAAGGACCTCTTTATACACTGCGATCCTTCCAGGGACCTCTTTATACACTGTGATCCTTCCAGGGACCTCTTTATACACTGTGATCCTTCCAGGGTCCCCTTTATACACTGTAATCCTTCCAGGGTCCCCTTTATACACTGCGATCCTTCCAGGGACCCCTTTATACACTGCGATCCTTCCAGGGACCCCTTTATACACTGTGATCCTTCCGGGGACCTCTTTATATGCTGCGATCCTTCCAGGGACCCCTTTATACACTGCGATCCTTCCAGGGACCCCTTTATACACTGTGATCCTTCCGGGGACCTCTTTATATGCTGCGATCCTTCCAGGGACCCCTTTATACACTGCGATCTTTCCGGGGACCTCTTTATACACTGCGATCCTTCCAGGGACCCTTTTATGCACTGTGATCCTTCCAGGGACCTCTTTATACACTGTGATCCTCCCAGGGTCCCCTTTATACACTGTGATCCTTCCAGGGACCTCTTTATACACTGTGATCCTTCCAGGGACCCCTTTATACACTGTGATCCTCCCAGGGTCCCCTTTATACACTGTGATCCTTTCAGGGACCTCTTTATACACTGTGATCCTTCCAGGGTCCCCTTTATACACTGTGATCCTTCCAGGGACCTCTTTATACACTGTGATCCTTCCAGGGACCCCTTTATACACTGTGATCCTTCCAGGGTCCCCTTTATACACTGTGATCCTTCCAGGGACCCCTTTATACACTGCGATCCTTCCAGGGACCCCTTTATACACTGCAATCTTTCCGGGGACCTCTTTATACACTGTGATCCTTCCAGGGACCCCTTTATACACTGTGATCCTCCCAGGGTCCCCTTTATACAGTGCAATCCTTCCAGGGATCTCTTTATACACTGTGATCCTTCCAGGGTCCCCTTTATACACTGTAATCCTTCCAGGTCCCCTTTATACACTGCGATCCTTCCAGGGACCCCTTTATACACTGCGATCCTTCCAGGGACCTCTTTATACACTGTGATCCTTCCAGGGACCTCTTTATACACTGCGATCCTTCCAGGGACCTCTTTATACACTGTGATCCTTCCAGGGACCTCTTTATACACTGCGATCCTTCCAGGGACCCCTTTATACATTGCAATCCTTCCAGGGACCCCTTTATACACTGATCCTTCCACGGACCTCTTTATACACTGTGATCCTTCCAAGGACCCCTTTATACACTGTGATTCTTCCAGGGTTCCCTTTATACACTGTGATCCTTCCAGGGTCTCCTTTATACACTGTGAGCCTTCCCGGTACCCCTTTATACACTGTGATCCTTCCAGGGACCTCTTTATACACTGTGATCTTTCCAGGGACCCCTTTATACACTGTGATCCTTCCAGGGTCCCCTTTATACATTGTGATCCTTCCAGGGTCCCCTTTATACACTGTGATCCTTCCAGGTACCCCTTTTTACACTGTGATCCTTCCAGGATCCCCTTTATACACTGCGATCCTTCTAGGTACCCTTTTATACACCGATCCTTCCAGGGACCTCTTTATACACTGTGATCCTTCCAGGGTCCCCTTTATACACTGTGATCCTTCCAGGTACCCCTTTATACACTGCAATCCTTCCAGGGTTCCCTTTATACACGGTGATCCTTCCAGGTACCCCTTTATACACTGTGATCCTTTCAAGGACCCCTTTATACACTGTGATCCTTCCAGGGTCCCCTTTATACACTGTGATCCCTCCAGGTACCCCTTTATACACTGTGATCCTTCCAGGGACCCCTTTATACACCGTGATCCTTCCTGGGACCCCTTTATATACTGTGATCCTTCCAGGGACCCCTTTATACACTGTGATCCATCCAGGGTCACCTTTATACACTGCAATCCTTCCAGGGACCTCTTTATACACTGCGATCCTTCCAGGGACCTCTTTATACGCTGCGATCCTTCCAGGGACCCCTTTATACACTGTGATCCTTCCAGGGTCCCCTTTATACACTGTGATCCTTCCAGGGTCCCTTTTATATGATGTGATCCTTCCAGGGACCCCTTTATATACTGTGATCCTTCCAGGGACCCCTTTATATACTGTGATCCTTCCTGGGACCTCTTTATATACTGTGATCCTTCCAGGGACCCCTTTATACACTGTGATCCTTCCATAGACCTCTTTATACACTGTGATCCTTCCAGGGACCTCTTTATACACATTGATCCTTCCAGGGACCCCTTTATACACCGTGATCCTCCCAGGGTCCCCTTTATACACTGTGATCCTTCCAGGGACCTCTTTATACACTGTGATCCTTCCAGGGTCCCCTTTATACACTGTGATCCTTCCAGGTCCCCTTTATACACTGCGATCCTTCCAGGGACCCCTTTATACACTGCGATCCTTCCAGGGACCTCTTTATACACTGTGATCCTTCCAGGGACCTCTTTATACACTGCGATCCTTCCAGGGACCTCTTTATACACTGTGATCCTTCCAGGGACCTCTTTATACACTGCGATCCTTCCAGGGACCCCTTTATACACTGCAATCCTTCCAGGGACCCCTTTATACACTGATCCTTCCACGGACCTCTTTATACACTGTGATCCTTCCAAGGACCCCTTTATACACTGTGATTCTTCCAGGGTTCCCTTTATACACTGTGATCCTTCCAGGGTCTCCTTTATACACTGTGAGCCTTCCCGGTACCCCTTTATACACTGTGATCCTTCCAGGGACCTCTTTATACACTGTGATCTTTCCAGGGACCCCTTTATACACTGTGATCCTTCCAGGGTCCCCTTTATACATTGTGATCCTTCCAGGGTCCCCTTTATACACTGTGATCCTTCCAGGTACCCCTTTTTACACTGTGATCCTTCCAGGATCCCCTTTATACACTGCGATCCTTCTAGGTACCCTTTTATACACCGATCCTTCCAGGGACCTCTTTATACACTGTGATCCTTCCAGGGTCCCCTTTATACACTGTGATCCTTCCAGGTACCCCTTTATACACTGCAATCCTTCCAGGGTTCCCTTTATACACGGTGATCCTTCCAGGTACCCCTTTATACACTGTGATCCTTTCAAGGACCCCTTTATACACTGTGATCCTTCCAGGGTCCCCTTTATACACTGTGATCCCTCCAGGTACCCCTTTATACACTGTGATCCTTCCAGGGACCCCTTTATACACCGTGATCCTTCCTGGGACCCCTTTATATACTGTGATCCTTCCAGGGACCCCTTTATACACTGTGATCCATCCAGGGTCACCTTTATACACTGCAATCCTTCCAGGGACCTCTTTATACACTGCGATCCTTCCAGGGACCTCTTTATACGCTGCGATCCTTCCAGGGACCCCTTTATACACTGTGATCCTTCCAGGGTCCCCTTTAAACACTGTGATCCTTCCAGGGTCCCTTTTATATGATGTGATCCTTCCAGGGACCCCTTTATATACTGTGATCCTTCCAGGGACCCCTTTATATACTGTGATCCTTCCTGGGACCTCTTTATATACTGTGATCCTTCCAGGGACCCCTTTATACACTGTGATCCTTCCATAGACCTCTTTATACACTGTGATCCTTCCAGGGACCTCTTTATACACATTGATCCTTCCAGGGACCCCTTTATACACCGTGATCCTCCCAGGGTCCCCTTTATACACTGTGATCCTTCCAGGGACCTCTTTATACACTGTGATCCTTCCAGGGTCCCCTTTATACACTGTGATCCTTCCAGGGTCCCCTTTAAACACTGTGATCCTTCCAGGTACCCCTTTATACACTGCGATCCTTCCAGGGACCTCTTTATACACTATGATTTTTCCAGGGTCCCCTTTATACACTGTGATCCTTCCGGGGTCACCTTTATACACTGTAATCCTTCCAGGGACCCCTTTATATGCTGTGATTCTTCCAGGGACCCCTTTATATGCTGTGATCCTTCCAGGGACCCCTTTTAATACTGTGATCCTTCCAGGGTCCCCTTTATACAATGTGATCCTTCCAGGGACCCCTTCATACACTGTGATCCTTCAAGGGTCCCCTTTATACACTCTGATCCTTCCAGGTACCCCTTTATACACTGTGATCCTTCCAGGGACCCCTTTATACACTGTGATCGTTCCTGGGACCCCTTTATATACTGTGATCCTTCCAGGGACCCCTTTATACACTGATCCTTCCAGGAACCTCTTTATACACTGTGATCCTTCCAGGGACCTCTTTATACACTGTGATCTTTCCAAGGACCCCTTTATACACTGTGATTCTTCCAGGGTCCCCTTTATACACTGTGATCCTTCCAGGGTCTCCTTTATACACTGTGTGCCTTCCCGGTACCCCTTTATACACTGTGATCCTTCCAGGGACCTCTTTATACACTGTGATCTTTCCAGGGACCCCTTTATACACTGTGATCCTTCCAGGGTCCCCTTTATACATTGTGATCCTTCCAGGGTCCCCTTTATACACTGTGATCCTTCCAGGTACCCCTTTTTACACTGTAATCCTTCCAGGATCCCCTTTATACACTGTGATCCTTCTAGGTACCCTTTTATACACACTGATCCTTCCAGGGACCTCTTTATACACTGTGATCCTTCCAGGGTCCCCTTTATACACTGCGATCCTTCCAGGTACCCCTTTATACACTGCAATCCTTCCAGGGTTTCCTTTATACACGGTGATCCTTCCAGGTACCCCTTTATACACTGTGATCCTTTCAAGGACCCCTTTATACACTGTGATCCTTCCAGGTACCCCTTTATACAATGTGATCCTTCCAGGGACCCCTTTACACACTGTGATCCTTCCTGGGACCCCTTTATATACTGTGATCCTTCCAGGGACCCCTTTATACACTGTGATCCTTCCAGGGACCCCTTTATAAACTGTGATCCATCCAGGGTCCCCTTTATACACTGCGATCCTTCCAGGGACCTCTTTATACGCTGCGATCCTTCCAGGGACCCCTTTATACACCGTGATCCTTCCAGGGACCTCTTTATACACTGTGATCCTTCCAGGGTCCCCTTTATACACTGTGATCCTTCCAGGGTCCCCTTTATACACTGTGATCCTTCCAGGGTCCCTTTTATATGCTGTGATCCTTCCAAGGGTCCCCTTTATATACTGTGATCCTTCCAGGGACCCCTTTATACACTGTGATCCTCCCAGGGTCCCCTTTATACACTGTGATCCTTCCAGGGACCTCTTCATACACTGTGATCCTTCCAGGGTCCCCTTTATACACTGTGATCCTTCCAGGGTCCCCTTTAAACACTGTGATCCTTCCAGGTACCCCTTTATACACTGTGATCCTTCCAGGGACCTCTTTATACACTGTGATCCTTCCAGGGACCCCTTTATACACTGTGATCCTCCCTAGGACCCCTTTATATACTGTGATCCTTCCAGGGACCCCTTTATACATTGTGATCCTTCCAGGGACCCTTTATACACTGTGATCCTTCCAGGTACCCCTTTTTACACTGTGATCCTTCCAGGATCCCCTTTATACACTGTGATCCTTCTAGGTACCCTTTTATACACTGATCCTTCCAGGGACCTCTTTATACACTGTGATCCTTCCAGGGTCCTCTTTATACACTGCGATCCTTCCAGGTACCCCTTTATACACTGCAATCCTTCCAGGGCTTCCTTTATACACGGTGATCCTTCCAGGTACCCCTTTATACACTGTGATCCTTTCAAGGACCCCTTTATACAATGTGATCCTTCCAGGGTCCCCTTTATACACTGTGATCCTTCCAGGTACCCCTTTATACACTGTGATCCTTCCAGGGACCCCTTTACACACTGTGATCCTTCCTGGGACCCCTTTATATACTGTGATCCTTCCAGGGACCCCTTTATACACTGTGATCCTTCCAGGGACCCCTTTATACACTGTGATCCATCCAGGGTCCCCTTTATACACTGCCATCCTTCCAGGGACCTCTTTATACGCTGCGATCCATCCAGGGACCCCTTTATACACCGTGATCCTTCCAGGGACCTCTTTATACACTGTGATCCTTCCAGGGTCCCCTTTATACACTGTGATACTTCCAGGGTCCCTTTTATATGCTGTTATCCTTCCAGGGTCCCCTTTATATACTGTGATCCTTCCAGGGACCCCTTTATACACTGTGATCCTTCCTGGGACCTCTTTATATACTGTGATCCTTCCAGGGACCCCTTTATACACTGTGATCCTTCCATGGACCTCTTTATACACTGTGATCCTTCCAGGGACCTCTTTATACACATTGATCCTTCCAGGGACCCCTTTATACACTGTGATCCTCCCAGGGTCCCCTTTATACATTGTGATCCTTCCAGGGACCCCTTTATACACTGTTATCCTTCCAGGGTCCCCTTTATACACTGTAATCCTTCCAGGGTCCCTTTTATATGCTGTGATCCTTCCAGGGTCCCCTTTATATACTGTGATCCTTCCAGGGACCCCTTTATACACTGTGATCCTTCCTGGGACCTCTTTATATACTGTGATCCTTCCAGGGACCCCTTTATACACTGTTCTCCTTCCATGGACCTCTTTATACACTGTGATCCTTCCAGGCACCTCTTTATACACATTGATCCTTCCAGGGACTCCTTTATACACTGTGATCCTCCCAGGGTCCCCTTTATACACTGTGATCCTTCCAGGGACCTCTTCATACACTGTGATCCTTCCAGGGTCCCCTTTATACACAGTGATCCTTCCAGGGTCCCCTTTAAACACTGTAATCCTTCCAGGTACCCCTTTATACACTGTGATCCTTCTAGGGACCTCTTTATACACTGTGATCCTTCCAGGGACCCCTTTATACACTGTGATCCTCCCTGGGACCCCTTTATATACTGTGATCCTTCCAGGGACCCCTTTATACACTGTGATCCTTCCAGCGACCCCTTTATACAATGCAATCCTTCCAGGGTCCCCTTTATACACTGTGATCCTTCCAGGGACCTCTTTATACACTGTGATCCTTCCAGGGACCCCTTTAAACACTGTGATCCTCCCAGGGTCCCCTTTATACACTGTGATCCTTCCAGGTACCCCTTTATACACTGTGATCCTTCCAGGGACCTCTTTATACACTGTGATCCTTCCAGGGACCCCTTTATACACTGTGATCCTCCCTGGGACCCCTTTATATACTGTGATCCTTCCAGGGACCCCTTTATACACTGTGATCCTTCCAGGGTCCCCTTTATACACTGCAATCCTTCCAGGGACCCCTTTATACACCGCGATCCTTCCAGGGACCTCTTTGTACACTGTGATCCTTCCAGGGTCCCCTTTATACACTGTGATCCTTCCAGGGTCCCCTTTATACACTGTGATCCTTCCAGGGACCCCTTTATACACTGCGATCCTTCCAGGGACCCCTTTATACACTGTGATCCTTCCGGGGACCTCCTTATACACTGCGATCCTTCCAGGGACCCCTTTACACACTGTGATCCTTCCTGGGACCCCTTTATATACTGTGATCCTTCCAGGGACCCCTTTATACACTGCGATCCTTCCAGGGACCTCTTTATACACTGTGATCCTTCCGGGGACCTCTTTATACACTGCGATCCTTCCAGGGACCTCTTTATACACTGCGATCCTTCCAGGGACCTCTTTATACACTGCGATCCTTCCAGGGACCCCTTTATACACTGCGATCCTTCCAGGGACCTCTTTATACACTGTGATCCTTCCAGGGACCTCTTTATACACTGTGATCCTTCCAGGGACCTCTTTATACACTGTGATCCTTCCAGGGACCCCTTTATACACTGTAATCCTTCCAGGGACCTCTTTATACACTGCGATCCTTCCAGGGACCTCTTTATACACTGCGATCCTTCCAGGGACCCTTTTATACACTGCGATCCTTCCAGGGACCTCTTTATACACTGTGATCCTTCCAGGGACCTCTTTATACACTGCGATCCTTCCAGGGACCACTTTATACACTGTGATCCTTCCAGGGACCTCTTTATACACTGTAATCCTTCCAGGGTCCCCTTTAAACACTGTGATCCTTCCAGGTACCCCTTTATACACTGCGATCCTTCCAGGGTCCCCTTTATACACTGTGATCCTTCCGGGGTCACCTTTATACACTGTGATCCTTCCAGGGACCCCTTTATATGCTGTGATTCTTCCAGGGACCCCTTTATATGCTGTGATCCTTCCAGGGACCCCTTTTAATACTGTGATCCTTCCAGGGTCCCCTTTATACACTGTGATCCTTCCAGGGACCCCTTCATACACTGTGATCCTTCCAGGGTCCCCTTTATACACTGTGATCCTTCCAGGTACCCCTTTATACACTGTGATCCTTCCAGGGACCCCTTTATACACTGTGATCCTTCCTTGGACCCCTTTATATACTGTGATCCTTCCAGGGACCCCTTTATACACTGATCCTTCCAGGGACCTCTTTATACACTGTGATCCTTCCAGGGACCTCTTTAGACACTGTGATCCTTCCAAGGACCCCTTTATACACTGTGATTCTTCCAGGGTCCCCTTTATACACTGTGATCCTTCCAGGGTCTCCTTTATACACTGTGAGCCTTCCCGGTACCCCTTTATACACTGTGATCCTTCCAGGGACCTCTTTATACACTGTGATCTTTCCAGGGACCCCTTTATACACTGTGATCCTTCCAGGGTCCCCTTTATACATTGTGATCCTTCCAGGGTCCCCTTTATACACTGTCATCCTTCCAGGTACCCCTTTTTACACTGTGATCCTTCCAGGGTCCCCTTTATACACTGTGATCCTTCCAGGTACCCCTTTTTACACTGTGATCCTTCCAGGATCCCCTTTATACACTGTGATCCTTCTAGGTACCCTTTTATACACTGATCCTTCCAGGGACCTCTTTATACACTGTGATCCTTCCAGGGTCCCCTTTATACACTGCGATCCTTCCAGGTACCCCTTTATACACTGCAATCCTTCCAGGGATTCCTTTATACACGGTGATACTTCCAGGTACCCCTTTATACACTGTGATCCTTTCAAGGACCCCTTTATACACTGTGATCCTTCCAGGGTCCCCTTTATACACTGTGATCCTTCCAGGTACCCCTTTATACACTGTGATCCTTCCAGGGACCCCTTTGCACACTGTGATCCTTCCTGGGACCCCTTTATATACTGTGATCCTTCCAGGGACCCCTTTATACACTGTGATCCTTCCAGGGACCCCTTTATACACTGTGATCCATCCAGGGTCCCCTTTATACACTGCGATCCTTCCAGGGTCCCCTTTATACACTGTGATCCTTCCAGGGACCTCTTTATACGCTGCGATCCTTCCAGGGACCCCTTTATACACCGTGATCCTTCCAGGGACCTCTTTATACACTGTGATCCTTCCAGGGTCCCCTTTATACACTGTAATCCTTCCAGGGTCCCTTTTATATGCTGTGATCCTTCCAGGGTCCCCTTTATATACTGTGATCCTTCCAGGGACCCCTTTATACACTGTGATCCTTCCTGGGACCTCTTTATATACTGTGATCCTTCCAGGGACCCCTTTATACACTGTTCTCCTTCCATGGACCTCTTTATACACTGTGATCCTTCCAGGGACCTCTTTATACACATTGATCCTTCCAGGGACCCCTTTATACACTGTGATCCTCCCAGGGTCCCCTTTATACACTGTGATCCTTCCAGGGACCTCTTCATACACTGTGATCCTTCCAGGGTCCCCTTTATACACAGTGATCCTTCCAGGGTCCCCTTTAAACACTGTGATCCTTCCAGGTACCCCTTTATACACTGTGATCCTTCTAGGGACCTCTTTATACACTGTGATCCTTCCAGGGACCCCTTTATACACTGTGATCCTCCCTGGGACCCCTTTATATACTGTGATCCTTCCAGGGACCCCTTTATACACTGTGATCCTTCCAGCGACCCCTTTATACAATGCAATCCTTCCAGGGTCCCCTTTATACACTGTGATCCTTCCAGGGACCTCTTTATACACTGTGATCCTTCCAGGGACCCCTTTATACACTGTGATCCTCCCAGGGTCCCCTTTATACACTGTGATCCTTCCAGGTACCCCTTTATACACTGTGATGCTTCCAGGGACCTCTTTATACACTGTGATCCTTCCAGGGACCCCTTTATACACTGTGATCCTCCCTGGGACCCCTTTATATACTGTGATCCTTCCAGGGACCCCTTTATACACTGTGATCCTTCCAGGGACCCCTTTATACACTGCAATCCTTCCAGGGACCCCTTTATACACCGCAATCCTTCCAGGGACCTCTTTATACACTGTGATCCTTCCAGGGTCCCCTTTATACACTGTGATCCTTCCAGGGTCCCCTTTATACACTGTGATCCATCCAGGGACCCCTTTATACACTGCGATCCTTCCAGGGACCCCTTTATACACTGTGATCCTTCCGGGGACCTCCTTATACACTGCGATCCTTCCAGGGACCCCTTTATACACTGTGATCCTTCCAGGGACCCCTTTATACACTGCGATCCTTCCAGGGACCTCTTTATACACTGTGATCCTTCCGGGGACCTCTTTATACACTGCGATCCTTCCAGGGACCTCTTTATACACTGCGATCCTTCCAGGGACCTCTTTATACACTGCGATCCTTCCAGGGACCCCTTTATACACTGCGATCCTTCCAGGGACCTCTTTATACACTGTGATCCTTCCAGGGACCTCTTTATACACTGTGATCCTTCCAGGGACCTCTTTATACACTGTGATCCTTCCAGGGACCCCTTTATACACTGTAATCCTTCCAGGGACCTCTTTATACACTGCGATCCTTCCAGGGACCTCTTTATACACTGCGATCCTTCCAGGGACCCTTTTATACACTGCGATCCTTCCAGGGTCCCCTTTATACACTGTGATCCTTCCAGGGACCTCTTTATACGCTGCGATCCTTCCAGGGACCCCTTTATACACCGTGATCCTTCCAGGGACCTCTTTATACACTGTGATCCTTCCAGGGTCCCCTTTATACACTGTAATCCTTCCAGGGTCCCTTTTATATGCTGTGATCCTTCCAGGGTCCCCTTTATATACTGTGATCCTTCCAGGGACCCCTTTATACACTGTGATCCTTCCTGGGACCTCTTTATATACTGTGATCCTTCCAGGGACCCCTTTATACACTGTTCTCCTTCCATGGACCTCTTTATACACTGTGATCCTTCCAGGGACCTCTTTATACACATTGATCCTTCCTGGGACCCCTTTATACACTGTGATCCTCCCAGGGTCCCCTTTATTCACTGTGATCCTTCCAGGGACCTCTTCATACACTGTGATCCTTCCAGGGTCCCCTTTATACACAGTGATCCTTCCAGGGTCCCCTTTAAACACTGTGATCCTTCCAGGTACCCCTTTATACACTGTGATCCTTCTAGGGACCTCTTTATACACTGTGATCCTTCCAGGGACCCCTTTATACACTGTGATCCTCCCTGGGACCCCTTTATATACTGTGATCCTTCCAGGGACCCCTTTATACACTGTGATCCTTCCAGCGACCCCTTTATACAATGCAATCCTTCCAGGGTCCCCTTTATATATACTGTGATCCTTCCAGGGACCTCTTTATACACTGTGATCCTTCCAGGGACCCCTTTATACACTGTGATCCTCCCAGGGTCCCCTTTATACACTGTGATCCTTCCAGGGACCTCTTTATACACTGTGATCCTTCCAGGGACCCCTTTATACACTGTGATCCTCCCTGGGACCCCTTTATATACTGTGATCCTTCCAGGGACCCCTTTATACACTGTGATCCTTCCAGGGACCCCTTTATACACTGCAATCCTTCCAGGGACCCCTTTATACACCGCGATCCTTCCAGGGACCTCTTTATACACTGTGATCCTTCCAGGGTCCCCTTTATACACTGTGATCCTTCCAGGGTCCCCTTTATACACTGCGATCCTTCCAGGGACCCCTTTATACACTGTGATCCTTCCGGGGACCTCCTTATACACTGCGATCCTTCCAGGGACCCCTTTATACACTGTGATCCTTCCAGGGACCCCTTTATACACTGTGATCCTTCCAGGGACCTCTTTATACACTGTGATCCTTCCGGGGACCTCTTTATACACTGCGATCCTTCCAGGGACCTCTTTATACACTGCGATCCTTCCAGGGACCTCTTTATACACTGCGATCCTTCCAGGGACCCCTTTATACACTGCGATCCTTCCAGGGACCTCTTTATACACTGTGATCCTTCCAGGGACCTCTTTATACACTGTGATCCTTCCAGGGACCTCTTTATACACTGTGATCCTTCCAGGGACCCCTTTATACACTGTAATCCTTCCAGGGACCTCTTTATACACTGCGATCCTTCCAGGGACCCTTTTATACACTGCGATCCTTCCAGGGACCTCTTTATACACTGCGATCCTTCCAGGGACCACTTTATACACTGTGATCCTTCCAGGGACCTCTTTATACACTGTAATCCTTCCAGGGTCCCCTTTAAACAATGTGATCCTTCCAGGTACCCCTTTATACACTGCGATCCTTCCAGGGTCCCCTTTATACACTGTGATCCTTCCGGGGTCACCTTTATACACTGTGATCCTTCCAGGGACCCCTTTATATGCTGTGATTCTTCCAGGGACCCCTTTATATGCTGTGATCCTTCCAGGGACCCCTTTTAATACTTTGATCCTTCCAGGGTCCCCTTTATACACTGTGATCCTTCCAGGGACCCCTTCATACACTGTGATCCTTCCAGGGTCCCCTTTATACACTGTGATCCTTCCAGGTACCCCTTTATACACTGTGATCCTTCCAGGGACCCCTTTATACACTGTGATCCTTCCTTGGACCCCTTTATATACTGTGATCCTTCCAGGGACCCCTTTATACACTGATCCTTCCAGGGACCTCTTTATACACTGTGATCCTTCCAGGGACCTCTTTAGGCACTGTGATCCTTCCAAGGACCCCTTTATACACTGTGATTCTGCCAGGGTCCCCTTTATACACTGTGATCCTTCCAGGGTCTCCTTTATACACTGTGAGCCTTCCCGGTACCCCTTTATACACTGTGATCCTTCCAGGGACCTCTTTATACACTGTGATCTTTCCAGGGACCCCTTTATACACTGTGATCCTTCCAGGGTCCCCTTTATACATTGTGATCCTTCCAGGGTCCCCTTTATACACTGTCATCCTTCCAGGTACCCCTTTTTACACTGTGATCCTTCCAGGATCCCCTTTATACACTGTGATCCTTCTAGGTACCCTTTTATACACTGATCCTTCCAGGGACCTCTTTATACACTGTGATCCTTCCAGGGTCCCCTTTATACACTGCGATCCTTCCAGGTACCCCTTTATACACTGCAATCCTTCCAGGGTTTCCTTTATACACGGTGATCCTTCCAGGTACCCCTTTATACACCGTGATCCTTCCAGGGTCCCCTTTATACACTGTGATCCTTCCAGGTACCCCTTTATACACTGTGATCCTTCCAGGGACCCCTTTACACACTGTGATCCTTCCTGGGACCCCTTTATATACTGTGATCCTTCCAGGGACCCCTTTATACACTGTGATCCTTCCAGGGACCCCTTTATACACTGTGATCCATCCAGGGTCCCCTTTATACACTGTGATCCTTCCAGGTACCCCTTTATACACTGCGATTCTTCCAGGGTCCCCTTTATACACTGTGATCCTTCCGGGGTCACCTTTATACACTGTGATCCTTCCAGGGACCCCTTTATATGCTGTGATTCTTCCAGGGACCGCTTTATATGCTGTGATCCTTCCAGGGACCCCTTTTAATACTGTGATCCTTCCAGGGACCTCTTTATACACTGTGATCCTTCCGGGGACCTCTTTATACACTGCGATCCTTCCAGGGACCTCTTTATACACTGCGATCCTTCCAGGGACCTCTTTATACACTGCGATCCTTCCAGGGACCCCTTTATACACTGCGATCCTTCCAGGGACCTCTTTATACACTGTGATCCTTCCAGGGACCTCTTTATACACTGTGATCCTTCCAGGGACCTCTTTATACACTGTGATCCTTCCAGGGACCCCTTTATACACTGTAATCCTTCCAGGGACCTCTTTATACACTGCGATCCTTCCAGGGACCTCTTTATACACTGCGATCCTTCCAGGGACCCTTTTATACACTGCGATCCTTCCAGGGACCTCTTTATACACTGCGATCCTTCCAGGGACCCTTTTATACACTGCGATCCTTCCAGGGACCTCTTTATACACTGCGATCCTTCCAGGGACCACTTTATACACTGTGATCCTTCCAGGGACCTCTTTATACACTGTAATCCTTCCAGGGTCCCCTTTATACACTGTGATCCTTCCAGGGACCCCTTCATACACTGTGATCCTTCCAGGGTCCCCTTTATACACTGTGATCCTTCCAGGTACCCCTTTATACACTGTGATCCTTCCAGGGACCCCTTTATACACTGTGATCCTTCCTTGGACCCCTTTATATACTGTGATCCTTCCAGGGACCCCTTTATACACTGATCCTTCCAGGGACCTCTTTATACACTGTGATCCTTCCAGGGACCTCTTTAGACACTGTGATCCTTCCAAGGACCCCTTTATACACTGTGATTCTGCCAGGGTCCCCTTTATACACTGTGATCCTTCCAGGGTCTCCTTTATACACTGTGAGCCTTCCCGGTACCCCTTTATACACTGTGATCCTTCCAGGGACCTCTTTATACACTGTGATCTTTCCAGGGACCCCTTTATACACTGTGATCCTTCCAGGGTCCCCTTTATACATTGTGATCCTTCCAGGGTCCCCTTTATACACTGTCATCCTTCCAGGTACCCCTTTTTACACTGTGATCCTTCCAGGATCCCCTTTATACACTGTGATCCTTCTAGGTACCCTTTTATACACTGATCCTTCCAGGGACCTCTTTATACACTGTGATCCTTCCAGGGTCCCCTTTATACACTGCGATCCTTCCAGGTACCCCTTTATACACTGCAATCCTTCCAGGGTTTCCTTTATACACGGTGATCCTTCCAGGTACCCCTTTATACACCGTGATCCTTCCAGGGTCCCCTTTATACACTGTGATCCTTCCAGGTACCCCTTTATACACTGTGATCCTTCCAGGGACCCCTTTACACACTGTGATCCTTCCTGGGACCCCTTTATATACTGTGATCCTTCCAGGGACCCCTTTATACACTGTGATCCTTCCAGGGACCCCTTTATACACTGTGATCCATCCAGGGTCCCCTTTATACACTGTGATCCTTCCAGGTACCCCTTTATACACTGCGATTCTTCCAGGGTCCCCTTTATACACTGTGATCCTTCCGGGGTCACCTTTATACACTGTGATCCTTCCAGGGACCCCTTTATATGCTGTGATTCTTCCAGGGACCGCTTTATATGCTGTGATCCTTCCAGGGACCCCTTTTAATACTGTGATCCTTCCAGGGTCCCCTTTATACACTGTGATCCTTCCAGGGACCCCTTCATACACTGTGATCCTTCCAGGGTCCCCTTTATACACTGTGATCCTTTCAGGTACCCCTTTATACACTGATCCTTCCAGGGACCTCTTTATACACTGTGATCCTTCCAGGGACCTCTTTAGACACTGTGATCCTTCCAAGGACCCCTTTATACACTGTGATTCTGCCAGGGTCCCCTTTATACACTGTGATCCTTCCAGGGTCTCCTTTATACACTGTGAGCCTTCCCGGTACCCCTTTATACACTGTGATCCTTCCAGGGACCTCTTTATACACTGTGATCTTTTCAGGGACCCCTGTATACACTGTGATCCTTCCAGGGTCCCCTTTATACATTGTGATCCTTCCAGGGTCCCCTTTATACACTGTCATCCTTCCAGGTACCCCTTTTTACACTGTGATCCTTCCAGAATCCCCTTTATACACTGTGATCCTTCTAGGTACCCTTTTATACACTGATCCTTCCAGGGACCTCTTTATACACTGTGATCCTTCCAGGGTCCCCTTTATACACTGCGATCCTTCCAGGTACCCCTTTATACACTGCAATCCTTCCAGGGTTTCCTTTATACACGGTGATCCTTCCAGGTACCCCTTTATACACTGTGATCCTTCCAGGGTCCCCTTTATACACTGTGATCCTTCCAGGTACCCCTTTATACACTGTGATCCTTCCAGGGACCCCTTTACACACTGTGATCCTTCCTGGGACCCCTTTATATACTGTGATCCTTCCAGGGACCCCTTTATACACTGCGATCCTTCCAGGGACCTCTTTATACGCTGCGATCCTTCCAGGGACCCCTTTATACACTGTGATCCTTCCAGGGTCCCCTTTATACACTGTGATCCTTCCAGGGTCCCTTTTATATGCTGTGATCCTTCCAGGGTCCCCTTTATATACTATGATCCTTCCAGGGACCCCTTTATACACTGTGATCCTTCCTGGGACCTCTTTATATACTGTGATCCTTCCAGGGACCCCTTTATACACTGTGATCCTTCCATGGACCTCTTTATACACTGTGATCCTTCAAGGGACCTCTTTATACACATTGATCCTTCCAGGGACCCCTTTATACACTGTGATCCTCCCAGGGTCCCCTTTATATACTGTGATCCTTCCAGGGACCTCTTCATACACTGTGATCCTTCCAGGATCCCCTTTATACACTGTGATCCTTCCAGGGTCCCCTTTAAACACTGTGATCCTTCCAGGTACCCCTTTATACACTGTGATCCTTCCAGGGACCTCTTTATACACTGTGATCCTTCCAGGGACCCCTTTATACACTGTGATCCTCCCTGGGACCCCTTTATATACTGTGATCCTTCCAGGGACCCCTTTATACACTGTGATCCTTCCAGCGACCCCTTTATACACTGCAATCCTTACAGGGTCCCCTTTATACACTGTGATCCTTCCAAGGACCTCTTTATACACTGTGATCCTTCCAGGGACCCCTTTATACACTGTGATCCTCCCAGGTACCCCTTTATACACTGTGATCCTTCCATGGACCTCTTTATACACTGTGATCCTTCAAGGGACCTCTTTATACACATTGATCCTTCCAGGGACCCCTTTATACACTGTGATCCTCCCAGGGTCCCCTTTATACACTGTGATCCTTCCAGGGACCTCTTCATACACTGTGATCCTTCCAGGATCCCCTTTATACACTGTGATCCTTCCAGGGTCCCCTTTAAACACTGTGATCCTTCCAGGTACCCCTTTATACACTGTGATCCTTCCAGGGACCTCTTTATACACTGTGATCCTTCCAGGGACCCCTTTATACACTGTGATCCTCCCTGGGACCCCTTTATATACTGTGATCCTTCCAGGGACCCCTTTATACACTGTGATCCTTCCAGCGACCCCTTTATACACTGCAATCCTTACAGGGTCCCCTTTATACACTGTGATCCTTCCAAGGACCTCTTTATACACTGTGATCCTTCCAGGGACCCCTTTATACACTGTGATCCTCCCAGGTACCCCTTTATACACTGTGATCCTTCCAGGGACCTCTTTATACACTGTGATCCTTCCAGGGACCCTTTTATACACTGTGATCCTCCCTGGGACCCCTTTATATACTGTGATCCTTCCAGGGACCCCTTTATACACTGTGATCCTTCCAGGGATCCCTTTATACACTGCAATCCTTCCAGGGACCCCTTTATACACCGCGATCCTTCCAGGGACCTCTTTATACACTGTGATCCTTCCAGGGTCCCCTTTATACACTGTGATCCTTCCAGGGTCCCCTTTATACACTGTGATCCTTCCAGGGACCCCTTTATACACTGCGATCCTTCCAGGGACCCCTTTACACACTGTGATCCTTCCGGGGACCTTTTTATACACTGCGATCCTTCCAGGGACCCCTTTATACACTGTGATCCTTCCAGGGACCCCTTTATACACTGCGATCCTTCCAGGGACCTCTTTATACACTGCGATCCTTCCGGGGACCTCTTTATACACTGCGATCCTTCCAGGGACCCTTTTATACACTGCGATCCTTCCAGGGACCTCTTTATACACTGTGATCCTTCCAGGGACCTCTTTATAAACTGCGATCCTTCCAGGGACCTCTTTATACACTGTGATTCTTCCAGGGACCTCTTTATACACTGTGATCCTTCCAGGGTCCCCTTTATACACTGTAATCTTTCCAGGGTCCCCTTTATACACTGCGATTATTCCAGGGACCCCTTTATACACTGTGATCCTTCCGGGGACCTCTTTATATGCTGCGATCCTTCCAGGGACCCCTTTATACACTGCGATCCTTCCAGGGACCCCTTTATACACTGTGATCCTTCCGGGGACCTCTTTATATGCTGCGATCCTTCCAGGGACCCCTTTATACACTGCGATCTTTCCGGGGACCTCTTTATACACTGCGATCCTTCCAGGGACCCTTTTATGCACTGTGATCCTTCCAGGGACCCCTTTATGCACTGTGATCCTCCCAGGGTCCCCTTTATACACTGTGATCCTTCCAGGGACCTCTTTATACACTGTGATCCTTCCAGGGACCCCTTTATACACTGTGATCCTCCCAGGGTCCCCTTTATACACTGTGATCCTTTCAGGGACCTCTTTATACACTGTGATCCTTCCAGTTTCCCCTTTATACACTGTGATCCTTCCAGGGACCTCTTTATACACTGTGATCCTTCCAGGGACCCCTTTATACACTGTGATCCTTCCAGGGTCCCCTTTATACACTGTGATCCTTCCAGGGACCCCTTTATACACTGCGATCCTTCCAGGGACCCCTTTATACACTGCAATCTTTCCGGGGACCTCTTTATACACTGTGATCCTTCCAGGGACCCCTTTATACACTGTGATCCTCCCAGGGTCCCCTTTATACAGTGCAATCCTTCCAGGGATCTCTTTATACACTGTGATCCTTCCAGGGTCCCCTTTATACACTGTAATCCTTCCAGGTCCCCTTTATACACTGCGATCCTTCCAGGGACCCCTTTATACACTGCGATCCTTCCAGGGACCTCTTTATACACTGTGATCCTTCCAGGGACCTCTTTATACACTGCGATCCTTCCAGGGACCTCTTTATACACTGTGATCCTTCCAGGGACCTCTTTATACACTGCGATCCTTCCAGGGACCCCTTTATACACTGCAATCCTTCCAGGGACCCCTTTATACACTGATCCTTCCAGGGACCTCTTTATACACTGTGATCCTTCCAAGGACCCCTTTATACACTGTGATTCTTCCAGGGTTCCCTTTATACACTGTGATCCTTCCAGGGTCTCCTTTATACACTGTGAGCCTTCCCGGTACCCCTTTATACACTGTGATCCTTCCAGGGACCTCTTTATACACTGTGATCTTTCCAGGGACCCCTTTATACACTGTGATCCTTCCAGGGTCCCCTTTATACATTGTGATCCTTCCAGGGTCCCCTTTATACACTGTGATCCTTCCAGGTACCCCTTTTTACACTGTGATCCTTCCAGGATCCCCTTTATACACTGCGATCCTTCTAGGTACCCTTTTATACACCGATCCTTCCAGGGACCTCTTTATACACTGTGATCCTTCCAGGGTCCCCTTTATACACTGTGATCCTTCCATGTACCCCTTTATACACTGCAATCCTTCCAGGGTTCCCTTTATACACGGTGATCCTTCCAGGTACCCCTTTATACACTGTGATCCTTTCAAGGACCCCTTTATACACTGTGATCCTTCCAGGGTCCCCTTTATACACTGTGATCCCTCCAGGTACCCCTTTATACACTGTGATCCTTCCAGGGACCCCTTTATACACTGTGATCCTTCCTGGGACCCCTTTATATACTGTGATCCTTCCAGGGACCCCTTTATACACTGTGATCCATCCAGGGTCACCTTTATACACTGCAATCCTTCCAGGGACCTCTTTATACACTGCGATCCTTCCAGGGACCTCTTTATACGCTGCGATCCTTCCAGGGACCCCTTTATACACTGTGATCCTTCCAGGGTCCCCTTTATACACTGTGATCCTTCCAGGGTCCCTTTTATATGATGTGATCCTTCCAGGGACCCCTTTATATACTGTGATCCTTCCAGGGACCCCTTTATATACTGTGATCCTTCCTGGGACCTCTTTATATACTGTGATCCTTCCAGGGACCCCTTTATACACTGTGATCCTTCCATAGACCTCTTTATACACTGTGATCCTTCCAGGGACCTCTTTATACACATTGATCCTTCCAGGGACCCCTTTATACACCGTGATCCTCCCAGGGTCCCCTTTATACACTGTGATCCTTCCAGGGACCTCTTTATACACTGTGATCCTTCCAGGGTCCCCTTTATACACTGTGATCCTTCCAGGGTCCCCTTTAAACACTGTGATCCTTCCAGGTACCCCTTTATACACTGCGATCCTTCCAGGGACCTCTTTATACACTATGATTTTTCCAGGGTCCCCTTTATACACTGTAATCCTTCCAGGGACCCCTTTATATGCTGTGATTGTTCCAGGGACCCCTTTATATGCTGTGATCCTTCCAGGGACCCCTTTTAATACTGTGATCCTTCCAGGGTCCCCTTTATACAATGTGATCCTTCCAGGGACCCCTTCATACACTGTGATCCTTCAAGGGTCCCCTTTATACACTGTGATCCTTCCAGGTACCCCTTTATACACTGTGATCCTTCCAGGGACCCCTTTATACACTGTGATCGTTCCTGGGACCCCTTTATATACTGTGATCCTTCCAGGGACCCCTTTATACACTGATCCTTCCAGGAACCTCTTTATACACTGTGATCCTTCCAGGGATCTCTTTATACACTGTGATCCTTCCAAGGACCCCTTTATACACTGTGATTCTTCCAGGGTCCAATTTATACACTGTGATCCTTCCAGGGTGTCCTTTATACACTGTGTGCCTTCCCGGTACCCCTTTATACACTGTGATCCTTCCAGGGACCTCTTTATACACTGTGATCTTTCCAGGGACCCCTTTATACACTGTGATCCTTCCAGGGTCCCCTTTATACACTGTGATCCTTCCAGGTACCCCTTTTTACACTGTAATCCTTCCAGGATCCCCTTTATACACTGTGATCCTTCTAGGTACCCTTTTATACACACTGATCCTTCCAGGGACCTCTTTATACACTGTGATCCTTCCAGGGTCCCCTTTATACACTGCGATCCTTCCAGGTACCCCTTTATACACTGCAATCCTTCCAGGGTTTCCTTTATACACGGTGATCCTTCCAGGTACCCCTTTATACACTGTGATCCTTTCAAGGACCCCTTTATACACTGTGATCCTTCCAGGTACCCCTTTATACAATGTGATCCTTCCAGGGACCCCTTTACACACTGTGATCCTTCCTGGGACCCCTTTATATACTGTGATCCTTCCAGGGACCCCTTTATACACTGTGATCCTTCCAGGGACCCCTTTATAAACTGTGATCCATCCAGGGTCCCCTTTATACACTGCGATCCTTCCAGGGACCTCTTTATACGCTGCGATCCTTCCAGGGACCCCTTTATACACCGTGATCCTTCCAGGGACCTCTTTATACACTGTGATCCTTCCAGGGTCCCCTTTATACACTGTGATCCTTCCAGGGTCCCCTTTATACACTGTGATCCTTCCAGGGTCCCTTTTATATGCTGTGATCCTTCCAGGGTCCCCTTTATATACTGTGATCCTTCCAGGGACCCCTTTATACACTGTGATCCTCCCAGGGTCCCCTTTATACACTGTGATCCTTCCAGGGACCTCTTCATACACTGTGATCCTTCCAGGGTCCCCTTTATACACTGTGATCCTTCCAGGGTCCCCTTTAAACACTGTGATCCTTCCAGGTACCCCTTTATACACTGTGATCCTTCCAGGGACCTCTTTATACACTGTGATCCTTCCAGGGACCCCTTTATACACTGTGATCCTCCCTGGGACCCCTTTATATACTGTGATCCTTCCAGGGACCCCTTTATACATTGTGATCCTTCCAGGGAACCTTTATACACTGTGATCCTTCCAGGTACCCCTTTTTACACTGTGATCCTTCCAGGATCCCCTTTATACACTGTGATCCTTCTAGGTACCCTTTTATACACTGATCCTTCCAGGGACCTCTTTATACACTGTGATCCTTCCAGGGTCCCCTTTATACACTGCGATCCTTCCAGGTACCCCTTTATACACTGCAATCCTTCCAGGGTTTCCTTTATACACTGTGATCCTTCCATGTACCCCTTTATACACTGTGATCCTTCCAGGGACCCCTTTACACACTGTGATCCTTCCTGGGACCCCTTTATATACTGTGATCCTTCCAGGGACCCCTTTATACACTGTGATCCTTCCAGGGACCCCTTTATAAACTGTGATCCATCCAGGGTCCCCTTTATACACTGCGATCCTTCCAGGGACCTCTTTATACGCTGCGATCCATCCAGGGACCCCTTTATACACCGTGATCCTTACAGGGACCTCTTTATACACTGTGATCCTTCCAGGGTCCCCTTTATACACTGTGATACTTCCAGGGTCCCTTTTATATGCTGTTACCCTTCCAGGGTCCCCTTTATATACTGTGATCCTTCCAGGGACCCCTTTATACACTGTGCTCCTTCCTGGGACCTCTTTATATACTGTGATCCTTCCAGGGACCCCTTTATACACTGTGATCCTTCCATGGACCTCTTTATACACTGTGATCCTTCCAGGGACCCCTTTATATACTGTGATCCTTCCAGGGACCCCTTTATACACTGATCCTTCCAGGGACCTCTTTATACACTGTGATCCTTCCAGGGACCTCTTTATACACTGTGATCCTTCCAAGGACCCCTTTATACACTGTGATTCTTCCAGGGTCCCCTTTATACACTGTGATCCTTCCAGGGTCTCCTTTATACACTGTGAGCCTTCCCGGTACCCCTTTATACACTGTGATCCTTCCAGGGTCGCCTTTATACATTGTGATCCTTCCAGGGTCCCCTTTATACACTGTGATCCTTCCAGGTACCCTTTTTTACACTGTAATCCTTCCAGGATCCCCTTTATACACTGTGATCCTTCTAGGTACCCTTTTATACACTGATCCTTCCAGGGACCTCTTTATACACTGTGATCCTTCCAGGGTCCCCTTTATACACTGCGATCCTTCCAGGTACCCCTTTATACACTGCAATCCTTCCAGGGTTTCCTTTATACACGGTGATCCTTCCAGGTACCCCTTTATACACTGTGATCCTTTCAAGGACCCCTTTATACACTGTGATCCTTCCAGGGTCCCCTTTATACACTGTGATCCTTCCAGGTACCCCTTTATACACTGTGATCCTTCCAGGGACCCCTTTACACACTGTGATCCTTCCTGGGACCCCTTTATATACTGTGATCCTTCCAGGGACCCCTTTATACACTGTGATCCTTCCAGGGACCCCTTTATAAACTGTGATCCATCCAGGGTCCCCTTTATACACTGCGATCCTTCCAGGGACCTCTTTATACGCTGCGATCCTTCCAGGGACCCCTTTATACACCGCGATCCTTCCAGGGACCTCTTTATACACTGTGATCCTTCCAGGGTCCCCTTTATACACTGTGATCCTTCCAGGGTCCCTTTTATATGCTGTGATCCTTCCAAGGGTCCCCTTTATATACTGTGATCCTTCCAGGGACCCCTTTATACACTGTGATCCTCCCAGGGTCCCCTTTATACACTGTGATCCTTCCAGGGACCTCTTTATACACTGTGATCCTTCCAGGGACCTCTTTATACACTGCGATCCTTCCAGGGACCCCTTTATACACTGCAATCCTTCCAGGGACCCCTTTATACACTGATCCTTCCAGGGACCTCTTTATACACTGTGATCCTTCCAAGGACCCCTTTATACACTGTGATTCTTCCAGGGTTCCCTTTATACACTGTGATCCTTCCAGGGTCTCCTTTATACACTGTGAGCCTTCCCGGTACCCCTTTATACACTGTGATCCT
Organism: Aquarana catesbeiana; assembly: GCF_042186555.1. NCBI lineage: Eukaryota > Metazoa > Chordata > Amphibia > Anura > Ranidae > Aquarana > Aquarana catesbeiana. The sequence continues at coordinate 242,861,699 of NC_133335.1, forward strand.
TCCAGGGACCTCTTTATACACTGTGATCTTTCCAGGGACCCCTTTATACACTGTGATCCTTCCAGGGTCCCCTTTATACATTGTGATCCTTCCAGGGTCCCCTTTATACACTGTGATCCTTCCTGGGACCCCTTTATATACTGTGATCCTTCCAGGGACCCCTTTATACACTGTGATCCATCCAGGGTCACCTTTATACACTGCAATCCTTCCAGGGACCTCTTTATACACTGCGATCCTTCCAGGGACCTCTTTATACACTGCGATCCTTCCAGGGACCCCTTTATACACTGTGATCCTTCCAGGGTCCCCTTTATACACTGTGATCCTTCCAGGGTCCCTTTTATATGATGTGATCCTTCCAGGGACCCCTTTATATACTGTGATCCTTCCAGGGACCCCTTTATACACTGTGATCCTTCCTGGGACCTCTTTATATACTGTGATCCTTCCAGGGACCCCTTTATACACTGTGATCCTTCCATAGACCTCTTTATACACTGTGATCCTTCCAGGGACCTCTTTATACACATTGATCCTTCCAGGGACCCCTTTATACACCGTGATCCTCCCAGGGTCCCCTTTATACACTGTGATCCTTCCAGGGACCTCTTTATACACTGTGATCCTTCCAGGGTCCCCTTTATACACTGTGATCCTTCCAGGGTCCCCTTTAAACACTGTGATCCTTCCAGGTACCCCTTTATACACTGCGATCCTTCCAGGGACCTCTTTATACACTATGATTTTTCCAGGGTCCCCTTTATACACTGTGATCCTTCCGGGGTCACCTTTATACATTGTAATCCTTCCAGGGACCCCTTTATATGCTGTGATTGTTCCAGGGACCCCTTTATATGCTGTGATCCTTCCAGGGACCCCTTTTAATACTGTGATCCTTCCAGGGTCCCCTTTATACAATGTGATCCTTCCAGGGACCCCTTCATACACTGTGATCCTTCAAGGGTCCCCTTTATATACTGTGATCCTTCCAGGTACCCCTTTATACACTGTGATCCTTCCAGGGACCCCTTTATACACTGTGATCGTTCCTGGGACCCCTTTATATACTGTGATCCTTCCAGGGACCCCTTTATACACTGATCCTTCCAGGAACCTCTTTATACACTGTGATCCTTCCAGGGACCTCTTTATACACTGTGATCCTTCCAAGGACCCCTTTATACACTGTGATTCTTCCAGGGTCCCCTTTATACACTGTGATCCTTCCAGGGTCTCCTTTATACACTGTGTGCCTTCCCGGTACCCCTTTATACACTGTGATCCTTCCAGGGACCTCTTTATACACTGTGATCTTTCCAGGGACCCCTTTATACACTGTGATCCTTCCAGGGTCCCCTTTATACATTGTGATCCTTCCAGGGTCCCCTTTATACACTGTGATCCTTCCAGGTACCCCTTTTTACACTGTAATCCTTCCAGGATCCCCTTTATACACTGTGATCCTTCTAGGTACCCTTTTATACACACTGATCCTTCCAGGGACCTCTTTATACACTGTGATCCTTCCAGGGTCCCCTTTATACACTGCGATCCTTCCAGGTACCCCTTTATACACTGCAATCCTTCCAGGGTTTCCTTTATACACGGTGATCCTTCCAGGTACCCCTTTATACACTGTGATCCTTTCAAGGACCCCTTTATACACTGTGATCCTTCCAGGTACCCCTTTATACAATGTGATCCTTCCAGGGACCCCTTTACACACTGTGATCCTTCCTGGGACCCCTTTATATACTGTGATCCTTCCAGGGACCCCTTTATACACTGTGATCCTTCCAGGGACCCCTTTATAAACTGTGATCCATCCAGGGTCCCCTTTATACACTGCGATCCTTCCAGGGACCTCTTTATACGCTGCGATCCTTCCAGGGACCCCTTTATACACCGTGATCCTTCCAGGGACCTCTTTATACACTGTGATCCTTCCAGGGTCCCCTTTATACACTGTGATCCTTCCAGGGTCCCCTTTATACACTGTGATCCTTCCAGGGTCCCTTTTATATGCTGTGATCCTTCCAGGGTCCCCTTTATATACTGTGATCCTTCCAGGGACCCCTTTATACACTGTGATCCTCCCAGGGTCCCCTTTATACACTGTGATCCTTCCAGGGACCTCTTCATACACTGTGATCCTTCCAGGGTCCCCTTTATACACTGTGATCCTTCCAGGGTCCCCTTTAAACACTGTGATCCTTCCAGGTACCCCTTTATACACTGTGATCCTTCCAGGGACCTCTTTATACACTGTGATCCTTCCAGGGACCCCTTTATACACTGTGATCCTCCCTGGGACCCCTTTATATACTGTGATCCTTCCAGGGACCCCTTTATACATTGTGATCCTTCCAGGGAACCTTTATACACTGTGATCCTTCCAGGTACCCCTTTTTACACTGTGATCCTTCCAGGATCCCCTTTATACACTGTGATCCTTCTAGGTACCCTTTTATACACTGATCCTTCCAGGGACCTCTTTATACACTGTGATCCTTCCAGGGTCCCCTTTATACACTGCGATCCTTCCAGGTACCCCTTTATACACTGCAATCCTTCCAGGGTTTCCTTTATACACGGTGTTCCTTCCAGGTACCCCTTTATACACTGTGATCCTTTCAAGGACCCCTTTATACAATGTGATCCTTCCAGGGTCCCCTTTATACACTGTGATCCTTCCATGTACCCCTTTATACACTGTGATCCTTCCAGGGACCCCTTTACACACTGCGATCCTTCCAGGGACCTCTTTATACGCTGCGATCCATCCAGGGACCCCTTTATACACCGTGATCCTTCCAGGGACCTCTTTATACACTGTGATCCTTCCAGGGTCCCCTTTATACACTGTGATACTTCCAGGGTCCCTTTTATATGCTGTTATCCTTCCAGGGTCCCCTTTATATACTGTGATCCTTCCAGGGACCCCTTTATACACTGTGCTCCTTCCTGGGACCTCTTTATATACTGTGATCCTTCCAGGGACCCCTTTATACACTGTGATCCTTCCATGGACCTCTTTATACACTGTGATCCTTCCAGGGACCCCTTTATATACTGTGATCCTTCCAGGGACCCCTTTATACACTGATCCTTCCAGGGACCTCTTTATACACTGTGATCCTTCCAGGGACCTCTTTATACACTGTGATCCTTCCAAGGACCCCTTTATACACTGTGATTCTTCCAAGGTCCCCTTTATACACTGTGATCCTTCCAGGGTCTCCTTTATACACTGTGAGCCTTCCCGGTACCCCTTTATACACTGTGATCCTTCCAGGGTCGCCTTTATACATTGTGATCCTTCCAGGGTCCCCTTTATACACTGTGATCCTTCCAGGTACCCTTTTTTACACTGTAATCCTTCCAGGATCCCCTTTATACACTGTGATCCTTCTAGGTACCCTTTTATACACTGATCCTTCCAGGGACCTCTTTATACACTGTGATCCTTCCAGGGTCCCCTTTATACACTGCGATCCTTCCAGGTACCCCTTTTTACACTGCAATCCTTCCAGGGTTTCCTTTATACACGGTGATCCTTCCAGGTACCCCTTTATACACTGTGATCCTTTCAAGGACCCCTTTATACACTGTGATCCTTCCAGGGTCCCCTTTATACACTGTGATCCTTCCAGGTACCCCTTTATACACTGTGATCCTTCCAGGGACCCCTTTACACACTGTGATCCTTCCTGGGACCCCTTTATATACTGTGATCCTTCCAGGGACCCCTTTATACACTGTGATCCTTCCAGGGACCCCTTTATAAACTGTGATCCATCCAGGGTCCCCTTTATACACTGCGATCCTTCCAGGGACCTCTTTATACGCTGCGATCCTTCCAGGGACCCCTTTATACACCGCGATCCTTCCAGGGACCTCTTTATACACTGTGATCCTTCCAGGGTCCCCTTTATACACTGTGATCCTTCCAGGGTCCCTTTTATATGCTGTGATCCTTCCAAGGGTCCCCTTTATATACTGTGATCCTTCCAGGGACCCCTTTATACACTGTGATCCTCCCAGGGTCCCCTTTATACACTGTGATCCTTCCAGGGACCTCTTCATACACTGAGATCCTTCCAGGGTCCCCTTTATACACTGTGATCCTTCCAGGGTCCCCTTTAAACACTGTGATCCTTCCAGGTACCCCTTTATACACTGTGATCCTTCCAGGGACCTCTTTATACACTGTGATCCTTCCAGGGACCCCTTTATACACTGTGATCCTCCCTAGGACCCCTTTATATACTGTGATCCTTCCAGGGACCCCTTTATACATTGTGATCCTTCCAGGGACCCTTTATACACTGTGATCCTTCCAGGTACCCCTTTTTACACTGTGATCCTTCCAGGATCCCCTTTATACACTGTGATCCTTCTAGGTACCCTTTTATACACTGATCCTTCCAGGGACCTCTTTATACACTGTGATCCTTCCAGGGTCCTCTTTATACACTGCGTTCCTTCCAGGTACCCCTTTATACACTGCAATCCTTCCAGGGTTTCCTTTATACACGGTGATCCTTCCAGGTACCCCTTTATACACTGTGATCCTTTCAAGGACCCCTTTATACAATGTGATCCTTCCAGGGTCCCCTTTATACACTGTGATCCTTCCAGGTACCCCTTTATACACTGTGATCCTTCCAGGGACCCCTTTACACACTGTGATCCTTCCTGGGACCCCTTTATATACTGTGATCCTTCCAGGGACCCCTTTATACACTGTGATCCTTCCAGGGACCCCTTTATACACTGTGATCCATCCAGGGTCCCCTTTATACACTGCGATCCTTCCAGGGACCTCTTTATACGCTGCGATCCATCCAGGGACCCCTTTATATACCGTGATCCTTCCAGGGACCTCTTTATACACTGTGATCCTTCCAGGGTCCCCTTTATACACTGTGATACTTCCAGGGTCCCTTTTATATGCTGTTATCCTTCCAGGGTCCCCTTTATATACTGTGATCCTTCCAGGGACCCCTTTATACACTGTGATCCTTCCTGGGACCTCTTTATATACTGTGATCCTTCCAGGGACCCCTTTATACACTGTGATCCTTCCATGGACCTCTTTATACACTGTGATCCTTCCAGGGACCTCTTTATACACATTGATCCTTCCAGGGACCCCTTTATACACTGTGATCCTCCCAGGGTCCCCTTTATACATTGTGATCCTTCCAGGGACCCCTTTATACAGTGTGATCCTTCCATGGACCTCTTTATACACTGTGATCCTTCCAGGGACCTTTTTATACACATTGATCCTTCCAAGGACCTCTTCATACACTGTGATCCTTCCAGGGTCCCCTTTATACACTGTGATCCTTCCAGGGTCCCCTTTAAACACTGTGATCCTTCCAGGTATCCCTTTATACACTGTGATCCTTCCAGGGACCTCTTTATACACTGTGATCCTTCCAGGGACCCCTTTATACACTGTGATCCTTCCAGCGACCCCTTTATACACTGCAATCCTTCCAGGGTCCCCTTTATACACTGTGATCCTTCCAGGGACCTCTTTATACACTGTGATCCTTCCAGGGACCCCTTTATATACTGTGATCCTTCCAGGGACCCCTTTATACACTGTGATCCTTCCAGCGACCCCTTTATACACTGCAATCCTTCCAGGGTCCCCTTTATACACTGTGATCCTTCCAGGGACCTCTTTATACACTGTGATCCTTCCAGGGACCCCTTTATACACTGTGATCCTCCCAGGGTCCCCTTTATACACTGTGATCCTTCCAGGTACCCCTTTATACACTGTGATCCTTCCAGGGACCTCTTTATACACTGTGATCCTTCCAGGGACCCCTTTATACACTGTGATCCTCCCTGGTACCCCTTTATATACTGTGATCCTTCCAGGGACCCCTTTATACACTGTGATCCTTCCAGGGACCCCTTTATACACTGCAATCCTTCCAGGGACCCCTTTATACACCGCGATCCTTCCATGGACCTCTTTATACACTGTGATCCTTCCAGGGTCCCCTTTATACACTGTGATCCTTCCAGGGTCCCCTTTATACACTGTGATCCTTCCAGGGACCCCTTTATACACTGTGATCCTTCCAGGGTCCCCTTTATACACTGTGATCCTTCCAGGGTCCCCTTTATACACTGTGATCCTTCCAGGGTCCCCTTTATACACTGTGATCCTTCCAGGGACCCCTTTATACACTGTGATCCTTCCAGGGACCCCTTTATACACTGTGATCCTCCCAGGGTCCCTTTTATACACTGTGATCCTTCCAGGGACCTCTTTATACACTGCGATCCTTCCAGGGACCTCTTTATACACTGTGATCCTTCCAGGGACCTCTTTATACACTGTGATCCTTCCAGGGTCCCCTTTTTACACTGTAGTCCTTCCAGGGTCCCCTTTTATACACTGCGATCCTTCCAGGGACCCCTTTATACACTGCGATCCTTCCAGGGACCCCTTTATACACTGTGATCCTTCCGGGGACCTTTTTATACGCTGCGATCATTCCAGGGACCCCTTTATACACTGCGATCCTTCCAGGGACACCTTTATACACTGCAATCTTTCCGGGGACCTCTTTATACACTGCGATCCTTCCAGGCACCCTTTTATGCACTGTGATCCTTCCAGGGACCCCTTTATACACTGTGATCCTCCCAGGGTCCCCTTTATACACTGTGATCCTTCCAGGGACCTCTTTATACACTGTGATCCTTCCAGGGTCCCCTTTATACACTGTGATCCTTCCGGGGACCTCTTTATACACTGTGATCCTTCCAGGGACCCCTTTATACACTGTGATCCTCCCAGGGTCCCCTTTATACACTGTGATCCTTCCAGGGACCTCTTTATACACTGTGATCCTTCCAGGGTCCCCTTTATACACTGTGATCCTTCCAGGGACCTCTTTATACACTGTGATCCTTCCAGGGACCCCTTTATACACTGTAATCCTTCCAGGGACCCCTTTATACACTGCGATCTTTCCGGGAACCTCTTTATACACTGCGATCCTTCCAGGGACCCTTTTATGCACTGTGATCCTTCCAGGGACACCTTTATACACTGTGATCCTCCCAGGGTCCCCTTTATACGCTGTGATCCTTCCGGGGACCTCTTTATACACTGTGATCCTTCCAGGGACCCCTTTATACACTGTGATCCTCCCAGGGTCCCCTTTATACACTGTGATCCTTTCAGGGACCTCTTTATACACTGTGATCCTTCCAGGGACCTCTTTATACACTGTGATCCTTCCAGGGACCCCTTTATACACTGCGATCTTTCCGGGGACCTCTTTATACACTGCGATCCTTCCAGGGACCCCTTTATACACTGTGATCCTTCCAGCGACCCCTTTATACACTGCAATCCTTCCAGGGTCCCCTTTATACACTGTGATCCTTCCAGGGACCTCTTTATACACTGTGATCCTTCCAGGGACATCTTTATACACTGTGATCCTCCCAGGGTCCCCTTTATACACTGTGATCCTTCCAGGTACCCCTTTATACACTGTGATCCTTCCAGGGACCTCTTTATACACTGTGATCCTTCCAGGGACTCCTTTATACACTGTGATCCTCCCTGGGACCCCTTTATATACTGTGATCCTTCCAGGGACCCCTTTATACACTGTGATCCTTCCAGGGACCCCTTTATACACCGCAATCCTTCCAGGGACCCCTTTATACACCACGATCCTTCCATGGACCTCTTTATACACTGTGATCCTTCCAGGGTCCCCTTTATACACTGTGATCCTTCCAGGGTCCCCTTTATACACTGTGATCCTTCCAGGGACCCCTTTATACACTGTGATCCTTCCAGGGTCCCCTTTATACACTGTGATCCTTCCAGGGTCCCCTTTATACACTGTGATCCTTCCAGGGACCCCTTTATACACTGTGATCCTTCCAGGGACCCCTTTATACACTGTGATCCTCCCAGGGTCCCCTTTATACACTGTGATCCTTCCAGGGACCTCTTTATACACTGCGATCCTTCCAGGGACCTCTTTATACACTGTGATCCTTCCAGGGACCTCTTTATACACTGTGATCCTTCCATGGTCCCCTTTATACACTGTAGTCCTTCCAGGGTCCCCTTTATACACTGCGATCCTTCCAGGGACCCCTTTATACACTGCGATCCTTCCAGGGACCCCTTTATACACTGTGATCCTTCCGGGGACCTTTTTATACGCTGCGATCCTTCCAGGGACCCCTTTATACACTGCGATCCTTCCAGGGACCCCTTTATACACTGCGATCTTTCCGGGGACCTCTTTATACACTGCGATCCTTCCAGGCACCCTTTTATGCACTGTGATCCTTCCAGGGACCCCTTTATACACTGTGATCCTCCCAGGGTCCCCTTTATACACTGTGATCCTTCCAGGGACCTCTTTATACACTGTGATCCTTCCAGGGTCCCCTTTATACACTGTGATCCTTCCGGGGACCTCTTTATACACTGTGATCCTCCAGGGACCCCTTTATACACTGTGATCCTCCCAGGGTCCCCTTTATACAATGTGATCCTTCCAGGGACCTCTTTATACACTGTGATCCTTCCAGGGACCCCTTTATACACTGTAATCCTTCCAGGGACCCCTTTATACACTGCGATCTTTCCGGGGACCTCTTTATACACTGTGATCCTTCCAGGGACCCCTTTATACACTGTGATCCTTCCAGGGTCCCCTTTATACACTGTGATCCTTCCAGGGTCCCCTTTATACACTGTGATCCTTCCAGGGACCCCTTTATACACTGTGATCCTTCCAGGGACCCCTTTATACACTGTGATCCTCCCAGGGTCCCCTTTATACACTGTGATCCTTCCAGGGACCTCTTTATACACTGCGATCCTTCCAGGGACCTCTTTATACACTGTGATCCTTCCAGGGACCTCTTTATACACTGTGATCCTTCCATGGTCCCCTTTATACACTGTAGTCCTTCCAGGGTCCCCTTTATACACTGCGATCCTTCCAGGGACCCCTTTATACACTGCGATCCTTCCAGGGACCCCTTTATACACTGTGATCCTTCCGGGGACCTTTTTATACGCTGCGATCCTTCCAGGGACCCCTTTATACACTGCGATCCTTCCAGGGACCCTTTATACACTGCGATCTTTCCGGGGACCTCTTTATACACTGCGATCCTTCCAGGCACCCTTTTATGCACTGTGATCCTTCCAGGGACCCCTTTATACACTGTGATCCTCCCAGGGTCCCCTTTATACACTGTGATCCTTCCAGGGACCTCTTTATACACTCTGATCCTTCCAGGGTCCCCTTTATACACTGTGATCCTTCCGGGGACCTCTTTATACACTGTGATCCTCCAGGGACCCCTTTATACACTGTGATCCTCCCAGGGTCCCCTTTATACAATGTGATCCTTCCAGGGACCTCTTTATACACTGTGATCCTTCCAGGGACCCCTTTATACACTGTAATCCTTCCAGGGACCCCTTTATACACTGCGATCTTTCCGGGGACCTCTTTATACACTGCGATCCTTCCAGGGACCCTTTTATGCACTGTGATCCTTCCAGGGACCCCTTTATACACTGTGATCCTCCCAGGGTCCCCTTTATACACTGTGATCCTTCCGGGGACCTCTTTATACACTGTGATCCTTCCAGGGACCTCTTTATACGCTGCGAACCATCCAGGGACCCCTTTATACACTGTGATCCTTCCGGGGACCTCTTTATACACTGTGATCCTCCCAGGGTCCCCTTTATACACTGTGATCCTTCCGGGGACCTCTTTATACACTGTGATACTTCCGGGGACCTCTTTATACACTGTGATCCTTTCAGGGACCTCTTTATACACTGTGATCCTTCCAGGGACCCCTTTATACACTGCGATCCTTCCAGGGACCCCTTTATAC
>NC_133335.1:242881080-243003580 GCF_042186555.1 Aquarana catesbeiana
GGAGAGCTGATGTTCAGTGAGGAAAGATCTGAGAGCTCATTGGAGGGAAGGGACACACTTCCCCACCCCCACCCCTCCCCCCAGCACACAGGAACAGAGCTTAGGCCGTTAATCAGCTTGGAGGTCCCTCCTCTGTCATCATTTTTCTCTTGGTGTCAGGAAAACCTATAGAGGGCTATGCTTTGTTCATATTTCGTGTCTGAGGTTTACAACCACTTTAATGCAGAGAGTAAGTTGATGAATTCAGAAATCCTTTAATCCAAAGCTGTGCGTCTTTATTGTGGATGAAGGTTTGTCATAGGAAGCTGCCTGACTCCACCTCTGGTATCTTACAGCATTAACTTCAACGAGGACGCCTCTCTGATCTGTGTGTCCAGTGATCACGGGACGGTCCACATCTTCGCAGCGGAAGATCCAAAGAGGAACAAGCAGTCCAGGTAGGGGGCGCCACTGAGCCATGTACATGGCTTCGGTTTCACTGAAATGTCTGTTTTGTGATGTGAGGCGCATTTTCCAAATTCGATTTGTATCCCAATCTTACAATTCACTTTAGTGCAAAATGAAATGCAGCCTGTGGGGTTGAAGGCTCCGTTCACATGTGCTTTGGTCTCCTGAAGAGCTATCCTTGTCCAGATTGCTCTTTACAGGGCATTCACCTGTGAATGAGCCATTCTGTGTTTTTAGACCAACCCTACCCCCCCCCTCCCCACCTGTATGGACCACCCTGGATGTTCATGGCTGACAGATCTCTGCTGTGATTGTGTGGTACTTGTGTCTGTAAACGGGCCATTTTTTTCTTCTTCACTGATGAGGCTGCACTGATGGGCACTGGTAGGTGACATTGTGGAGACACTGGTGGGCACAGATTGGCAGCACTTTTGCAGAAGCCGATTTATTAGCCCTTTTCTCCTCTCCTCCAGCATGAGAAGGAGCGGTAAAGAGAGCCGGTAACCGGCTTCTGCTGACATTATGATCAGCTGTCATTGGCCATAGCTGATCACGTGGCAAAGAGCCGCTGATTGGCCCTTTACCTCCAGTCTGTGTTTTCCGCGGTGTCCAGGGGCACTGCAAACACAGAGAGCGCACTGCCCGTGCCCAGCAGTGGGCGTGATCACGGGAGGTCGTCATATGACGGGCGGCCAGAACTGGATGACCGCGCTGTAGCCATCATTCAGCTATAGTTAAAGTGTTACTAAACCCACAACAGTAAAATCAGTGTATGTATATGCAGTAAAGCATGCTTTTTATAATCCTAAGGGGATAATCCTGTGCATTGTGCAAAAAGTATGTCTGATCCTGTCTTCTCTGATCCTCCCCTTCTTGCATTGCCCCCAAAACATGTCCAGATAAGACAGAGTAAATGAAGTCAGGCTGCACATGCTCAGTTTGGGGTAGAGAGAGTGTGTGTTTCCCCTCTTGGGAGAGTGCATGTTATCAGCACAGGGCCAATCGGCACTATCCAGACAGAGGGTCAGGGGTCCTGCAGCTTCATAGGGAAGTCAGTGGGAAATAAACTCCCACAAACTTTAACCAGACACTGATAGAAGTAGGGGAGATCAGATATAGTGATTGCAGGCTCCTGGGGAGATCAGATATAGTGACTGCAGGCTCCTGGGGAGATCAGATATAGTGACTGCAGGCTCCTGGGGAGATCAGATATAGTGAGTGCAGGCTCCTGGGGAGATCAGATATAGTGAGTGCAGGCTCCTGGGGAGATCAGATATAGTGAGTGCAGGCTCCTGGGGAGACCAGATATAGTGAGTGCAGGCTCCTGGGGAGATCAGATATAGTGAGTGCAGGCTCCTGGGGAGATCAGATATAGTGAGTGCAGGCTCCTGGGGAGATCAGATATAGTGACTGCAGGCTCCTGGGGAGATCAGATATAGTGACTGCAGACTCCTGGGGAGATCAGATAAAGTGACTGCAGGCTCCTGGGGAGATCAGATAAAGTGACTGCAGGCTCCTGGGGAGATCAGATAAAGTGACTGCAGGCTCCTGGGGAGATCAGATAAAGTGACTGCAGGCTCCTGGGGAGACCAGATATAGTTACATAGTAGGTGAGGTTGAAAAAAGACACAAGTCCATCAAGTCCAACCTATGTGATTATGTGTCAGTATTACATTGTATATCCCTGTATGTTGTGGTCATTCAGGTGCTTATCTAATAGTTTCTTGAAGCTATCAATGCTCCCCGCTGAGACCACCGCCTGTGGAAGGGAATTCCACATCCTTGCCGCTCTTACAGTAAAGAACCCTCTACGTAGTTTAAGATTAAACCTCTTTTCTTCTAATTGTAATGAGTGGCCACGAGTCTTGTTAAACTCTCTTCTGCGAAAAAGTTTTATCCCTATTGTGGGGTCACCAGTCCGGTATTTGTATATTGAAATCATATCCCCTCTCAAGCGTCTCTTCTCCAGAGAGAATAAGTTCAGAGCTCACAACCTTTCCTCATAACTAAGATCCTCCAGACCCTTTATTAGCTTTGTTGCCCTTCTTTGTACTCGCTCCATTTCCAGTACATCCTTCCTGAGGACTGGTGCCCAGAACTGGACAGCATACTCCAGGTGCGGCCGGACCAGAGTCTTGTAGAGCGGGAGAATTATCGTTTTATCTCTGGAGTTGATCCCCTTTTTAATGCCAATATTCTGTTTGCTTTGTTAGCAGCAGCTTGGCATTGCATGTCATTGCTGAGCCTATCATCTACTAGGACCCCCAGGTCCTTTTCCATCCTAGATTCCCCCAGAGGTTCTCCCCCCAGTGTATAGATTGCATTCATATTTTTACCACCCAAATGCATTATTTTACATTTTTCTACATTGAACCTCATTTGCCATGTAGTCGCCCACCCCATTAATTTGTTCAGGTCTTTTTGCAAGGTTTCCACATCCTGCGGAGAAGTTATTGCCCTGCTTAGCTTAGTATCGTCTGCAAATACAGAGATGGAACTGTTTATCCCCATCCTCCAGGTCCAATTATGAACAAATTAAATAGGATTGGTCCCAGCACAGAACCCTGGGGAACCCCACTACCCACCCCTGACCATTCTGAGTACTCCCCATTTATCACCACCCTCTGAACTCGCCCTTGTAGCCAGTTTTCAATCCATGTACTCACCCTATGGTCCATGCCAACGCACCTTATTTTGTACAGTAAACGTTTATGGGGAACTGTGTCAAATGCTTTTGCAAAATCCAGATACACCACGTCTACGGGCCTTCCTTTATCTAGATGGCAACTCACCTCCTCATAGAAGGTTAATAGATTGGTTTGGCAACAACGATTCTTCATGAATCCATGCCGATTACTGCTAATGATACCGTTCTTATTACTAAAATCTTGTATATAGTCCCTTATCATCCCCTCCAAGAGTTTACATACTATTGATGTTAGGCTAACTGGTCTGTAATTCCCAGGGATGTTTTTTGGGCCCTTTTTAAATATTGGTGCTACATTGGCTTTTCTCCAATCAGCTGGTACCATTCCAGTCAATAGACTGTCTGTAAAAATTAGGAACAACGGTCTGGCAATCACTTGACTGAGTTCCCTAAGCACCCTCGGGTGCAAGCCATCTGGTCCCGGTGATTTATTAATGTTAAGTTTCTCAAGTCTAATTTTAATTCCGTCCTCTGTTAACCATGGAGGTGCTTCCTGTGTTGTGTCCTGAGGATAAACACTGCAGTTTTGGTTACTGAAGCCCCCCGATTCACTCGTGAAGACTGAGGAGAGGAATAAATTCAATACCTCTGCCATCTCCCCATCCTTTGTAACCAGATGTCCTTCCTCATTCTTTATGGGGCCAATATGGTCTGTCCTCCCTTTTTTACTGTTTACATACTTAAAGAATTTCTTGGGATTTTTTTTGCTCTCCTCCGCTATGTGTCTTTCATGTTCTATCTTAGCTGTCCTAATTGCACCTTTACATATCCTGTTGCATTCTTTATAAAGTCTGAATGCTGAGGATGATCCCTCAACCTTGTATTTTTTGAAGGCCTTCTCCTTTGCTTTTTTTATGCATTTTTACATTGGAGTTAAGCCATCCAGGACTTTTGTTCGCTTTTTTAAATTTATTACCCAATGGGATACATTGGATAATGCCCTTATTTAATATGCTCTTAAAGCAAACCCATCTCTCCTCCGTATTCTTTGTGACTGCAGAGTCCTGGGGAGACCAGATATAGTGACTGCAGGCTCCTGGGGAGAGCAGATATAGTGACTGCAGAGTCCTGGGAGAGCAGATATAGTGACTGCGGGCTCCTGGGGAGATCAGATATAGTGACTGCGGGCTCCTGGGGAGAGCAGACCTAGTGAGGAGTGCGGGCTCCTGGGGAGAGCAGACCTAGTGAGGAGTGCGGGCTCCTGGGGAGAGCAGACCTAGTGAGGAGTGCGGGCTCCTGGGGAGAGCAGACCTAGTGAGGAGTGCGGGCTCCTGGGGAGAGCAGACCTAGTGAGGAGTGCGGGCTCCTGGGGAGAGCAGACCTAGTGAGGAGTGCGGGCTCCTGGGGAGAGCAGACCTAGTGAGGAGTGCGGGCTCCTGGGGAGAGCAGACCTAGTGAGGAGTGCGGGCTCCTGGGGAGAGCAGACCTAGTGAGGAGTGCGGGCTCCTGGGGAGAGCAGACCTAGTGAGGAGTGCGGGCTCCTGGGGAGAGCAGACCTAGTGAGGAGTGCGGGCTCCTGGGGAGAGCAGACCTAGTGAGGAGTGCGGGCTCCTGGGGAGAGCAGACCTAGTGAGGAGTGCGGGCTCCTGGGGAGAGCAGACCTAGTGAGGAGTGCGGGCTCCTGGGGAGAGCAGACCTAGTGAGGAGTGCGGGCTCCTGGGGAGAGCAGACCTAGTGAGGAGTGCGGGCTCCTGGGGAGAGCAGACCTAGTGAGGAGTGCGGGCTCCTGGGGAGAGCAGACCTAGTGAGGAGTGCGGGCTCCTGGGGAGAGCAGACCTAGTGAGGAGTGCGGGCTCCTGGGGAGAGCAGACCTAGTGAGGAGTGCGGGCTCCTGGGTTTAGTAACACTTTAAAGACTATAAAGTTCTGTGTGCGGTCGTGTTGCTGCTCACATGACTCGGATCGGAGATGCTCAGTCAGTTCGGTCAGCAGAGGACATTTCCTCCTTTGTGCTCCCTCTAGTGTCTAATAGTCGTCTCTGCAGTGTGTCTTCTGTGGACCTTTAAATAATAATAATCAATACACAATTTATTTTATTTTATTTTTTTCCCTACAGTTTGGCATCTGCCAGTTTCCTTCCCAAGTACTTCAGCTCCAAATGGAGTTTCTCCAAGTTTCAGGTCCCATCCGGATCACCTTGTATTTGTGCCTTTGGAACCGAGCCGAACTCTGTTATAGGTATGTGAGAGCGAGTCTAAGAACAATAGATTGTAACCTTCGATCGTTCACAAGCGGTATCTTCAGGTGCTCAGGAGCCGCCTCTAAAGCTCCAGGCACATCATAGGGGAGGTCGGGTTTTAGTCTCTTCCTATTGGCCGGTGAAGCTCTCCATCGTAGCGATAGGCCTGCAGGTCTTTACCAGTAAGCCTAAAAAACAGTATATTACCAAAAGTATTGGGACGCCTGCCTTTTCACACACATGAACTTTAATGACCTCCCAGTCTTAGTCCGGAGGGTTCAATATTGAGTTGGCCCCGCCCTTTGCAGCTATAACAGCTTCAACTCTTCTGGGAAGGCCGTCCACAAGGTTTAGGAGGGTGTCTATGGCAATGTTTGACCATTCTACCAGAAGAGCATTTGTGAGGTCAGGTTCTGTTGGTTGAGAAGGCCTGGCTCACAGTCTCCACTCTTAATTCACCCCAAAGGTGTTCTGTCGGGTTGAGGTCAGGACTCTGTGCAGGCCAGTCAAGTTCCTCCACACCATACTTGCTCATCCGTGTCTTTATGGACCTTGCTTTGTGCACTGGTTTAAATCATTTGGTGGAAGGGGGATTATGTTGTGGGGGTGTTTTTCGGGGGTTGGGCTTGGCCCCTTTATTCCAGTGAGGGGAACTCTTAAGGCGTCAGCATGCCAAGATATTTTGGACAATTTCATCCTCCCAAGTTTATGGGAACAGTTTGGGGACGGCCCCTTCCTATTCCATCCATAAAGACATGGATGAGCGAGTTTGGGGTGGAAGAACTTTACTGGCCTGCACAGAGTCCTGATCTCAACCCCATAGAACACCTTTGGGATGAATTAGAGCGGAGACTGTGAGCCAGGCCTTCTCGTCCAACATCAGTGCCTGACCTCACAAATGCTCTTCTGGAAGAATGGTCAAACATTCCCATAGACACCCTCCTAAACCTTGTGGACGGCCTTCCCAGAAGAGTTGAAGCTGTTATAGCTGAAAAGGGCGGGGCCAACTCAATATTGAACCCTCCGGACTAAGACTGGGATGTCATTAATGTTCATGTGTGTGTAAAGGCAGGCGTCCCAATACTTTTGGTTATATAGTGTATTTGCATGTGAAGGGTAGTTGGGAAAGGTTTCAGCAGGTATATGAAAGCACCTGTGGTTCCCCGCAGCAGCTATGATGGCTTTTACATTTTGTAGGGAATTGCCGTCTGGGGGGGAAAACAAGCGATCTGGATGATCGCTCCTACTGCCCCATAACTGACTGCTCTTGCAGTCAGTTATGGGGCAGTAGGACTCTTCGTTGGGTCCTGCAGTCAGTTATGGGGCAGTAGGACTCTCCATTGGGTCCTGCAGTCAGTTATGGGGCAGTAGGACTCTCCGTCGGGTCCTGCAGTCAGTTATGGGGCAGTAGGACTCTCCGTCGGGTCCTGCAGTCAGTTATGGGGCAGTAGGACTCTCCGTCGGGTCCTGCAGTCAGTTATGGGGCAGTAGGATTCTTCTTCGGGTCCTGCAGTCAGTTATGGGGCAGTAGGACTCTCCGTCGGGTCCTGCAGTCAGTTATGGGGCAGTAGGATTCTTCTTCGGGTCCTGCAGTCAGTTATGGGGCAGTAGGACTCTCCGTCGGGTCCTGCAGTCAGTTATGGGGCAGTAGGACTCTCCGTCGGGTCCTGCAGTCAGTTATGGGGCAGTAGGACTCTCCGTCGGGTCCTGCAGTCAGTTATGGGGCAGTAGGACTCTCCGTCGGGTCCTGCAGTCAGTTATGGGGCAGTAGGACTCTCCGTCGGGTCCTGCAGTCAGTTATGGGGCAGTAGGATTCTTCTTCGGGTCCTGCAGTCAGTTATGGGGCAGTAGGACTCTCCGTCGGGTCCTGCAGTCAGTTATGGGGCAGTAGGGTTCTTCTTCGGGTCCTGCAGTGTTATGGGGCAGTAGGACTCTCCGTTGGGTCCTGCAGTCAGTTATGGGGCAGTAGGACTCTCCGTCGGGTCCTGCAGTCAGTTATGGGGCAGTAGGGTTCTTCTTCGGGTCCTGCAGTGTTATGGGGCAGTAGGACTCTCCGTTGGGTCCTGCAGTCAGTTATGGGGCAGTAGGATTCTTCGTCGGGTCCTGACCTTTCCCTTCTCTTTCAGCAATCTGTGCAGATGGCAGCTACTACAAATTCCAGTTCAACCAGAAAGGAGAATGCACGAGAGACGTGTACGCACAGTTTTTGGAAATGACAGACGACAAGCTCTGAGACGGTTTGCAGAGAGATGACGGACTCTTCTCAGAAGCCTCTCTTATTGGACGAGGAGAGGACGGAAAGTCACCCCAGACTGACAACTCCAGTACTTTAGACTTTATGTTCAAATTTCCCAGAGTTTTAGCTTTGAAATGAATCCATTGTATTACTATAGTGCTTCTCCAAATCTTTCCATCTGTTCCATTCTTCCCTTCAGATCAGAAGACATCCGGGAAGCTTTTCATTATTTTTCAGTGAATGGAGATTTAACACACATAATATTATATAAACGTCCTCATAGAATGAGCCGCAGCAGTATTGTTGGTGAGCCGGCCTGAGACTTCGGGAACATGTAGCCACTTTGGAAATCTTCCCCCCCAACCCCCCCCCCCCCCCCCTTTTTTTTTTTTTTTTTTTAAATGTTTTTTTTTTTCTCCTTTTTAGCCTAACCATGACAGTGTCCCAGTTTGTCAATGTCACACTAACACGGCACATTCTAACATTGACAAAGCAACCACTAACCTAGCGCTCAGCTGGGAAGACGCATAATAGTTTTGTAGCCCATCATGCAGGCCATGGATGTATGACAACTTGCACCTCCATAAGTAGATGGACAGACCGATGTAGATTGTAGGCGGTGTGTGTACGGTCAGCTTTGCTCTTCAAGGCTTTCCGTTTTTAAAGAGGTTCTCCGGGGGGGGGTCGGGGAGTCGGGGAGTTCAGTGATTTATGACCCTCCATTTGCATTCTGCGATCCATTTGTGGAATACACAGCCTTCTGTGAATGGGAGCAAACCCTACACTAATGCTAGGGTGGGCCCGGAAGTATAGCAGGAGCTGTGCTGTCTGGCATAAAGAAATGTATTGGTTTTAATGTACTGAGCAGTGCTCTGGACAATAATTACACCTGAGATTTACACATAAGCACTGACAAAAATCTCTGTCTGGAGTTCTGCCTATAAATCAGGAGCACCGCATGCAAAGAGTGCATCAAAACTCGCATTAGTCAATGAAGCTTCTCCCATCGGTGCTTTGCGTTAGAGGGCAGCAGGTTGCGTTTTTAGCCTGCTTGAAAAACCGCATGGTCTTTTTTTTTTTTTTTGACCATGCGGCTTCCACACCTGCGATTGTGCTGCAGGCTGAGATGCATGGGGGTGCCATTCAGAGTGAACAGCAGCTTCACACGTCTCACAAGAGCAGTGCGATGTGGTTGTGGGAATTCGAGGAGATACACGCAACGTACGGCCTGCACTAGTGAACCGAGCCTTACTCCTGCTTTGCTAGCACTTTCAATAGTTCTATTGGGCTAAGGTGGTCCAAATGAACTATTTCATGCAGACATTAACTGTACACAACATCAGCTACATACAGTATACAGCGCTGTGTTCCTGGAACAAAATCCAGTTGGGCTGAGTGCTGCTCAGCCATCCACAGGACGCTTTGTATTTTTATCAAGGAATACAAGGCTTACCCTGAATGGTGGAGAGGCAGGTATGTGATGTCACAATCTCCAACTTGGCAAGAGGAAGCGTTGTCATTCATAAAATTATAAAACTTCCTGTGAATGGCCGAGCTGGAGATTGGTGGAGAGGCAAGTACGTGATGACACAATCTCCAGCTCAGCCATTCACAGGAAGCTTTGTATTTTTATCAAGGAATACCAGGCTTCCTCTGGTGGAGAGGCAGGTATGTGATGACAGAGGAAGCCTGGTATTCCTTGATAAAAAAAAAAAAAAAAAAATACAAAGCTTCCTGTGAATGGCTGAGCTGGAGATTGTGATGTCAGGTGCCTGCCTCTCCACCATTCAGAGGAAGCCCTTGATTTAAAAAAACAAAGCTTCCTGTGTATGGCAGAGCTTCACTCATCCCAACTGGATCATTTTCCAGGGAAGTCCCCATTCGGAACACAGCGCTGTATACTGAAGGTATACGGTTCATCCGCTGACAGGAGCCGCATGTATGTAGTAAAGGAAATAGTCTGCACCGTGCTAGCTCGGCCTGAACTATGTAAAGTGATGGCATTAAAGAATGAGCTCAGGGCTAAGAATCACTGAATGTCCCCCCTTGCCATGTGGAAGAAAAGTCGTTCTTCAGCGTTTATTCGGCTTCTTCCCCGTGTAGTTGGCGCTCTGCCGCATACAAAGCCGGTGAGAGCGCCAAGACATTTTTTAAAGGCTTCTGATGTTCGGAGAACTTTAACTTTTTAGGTAGTTTTTTTGGAGTGTAAAGTTTCTGCATGTGGCTTAGTGCAATTACTCACAAATTCAGTTTTTGTTTTGCACACTTTGTTTGTAAGATATGTTAATGCTTTTTAATAAAATATGACCAGATCGCACGTCTTTTTATATTTCTTAATGGTTGAATGTTTCCTACTTTTCCTAAAGAGCCCTCCCAACCGACACGAAGGCGCTTCTGCGTGCGATTCCCACAGCGAAAAATGTGCAGGGCTGCCATTCATTCTGAATGACATCACAATGCATATGCAAGTACCACAGGCATGGCCAAAAAGACCACGTGATTTCCCTGCAGCTGTATTATTTTTAACAGGTGCGTGCACTTTTTAAATTTTTTTTTATTTTTTGGAAACCCAGGCATGGCAGCCCGGTCCTTTTGAATGGGCTGCCGTGCCCAAGCAGACGTGGCCTGCAAAAATGCATAGGTGGGAATCTAGCGTTTTAAAGGATAGCGTCATCTTTTGCACAAATATTACACTTTGTATTTTTCGGGTGTTAACATTGGTGCAAATGACCCCTCAAACCACACCCCTTTGACAGCATGCGGGGGTTACTCTCCCCTGCAGCCACTGTCACATTTTTTAAATCGGCGGAGCTCCGCCCACACAGCCACATTTATTCAGAGATCTGTGAATGAATAAACAAGTCCCATCTGTCACGTTGGTAGATGGACTTGTAGTTCTGAATGAAACGAAGTGTGGTAATCACCACTGTTGTAGTCCATTGATGCTTCCTCCAGTTCTACAACTGAAAGCCCATTCCTCGGTACAAGCAGAAAGCCGGAGGAAGAGTCTCTGCGATCCACTAATCTCAGGTGCAATACTGTGCAGGCTCCGGTGGAAAAAAAAAAAAAATGCACATTTTCCTGCAGATGTGTGTGCACTTTATTTTTTTAAAAGCGAAGTATGGAATTGGGTAAAAAAATGTATAATATATAAATGGTGCTGGAAGAGGTGGGGGTACTACCCCAATACACAACATTAAAGTCCATAATAGTCAATGGCTTTCATAGCAAGAAGTTGCAGCCCCATAGAGTGAAGCAAACTGTCTATCTGAAAAAAGAACACAAGGGGGCGCCATCTAAGTGCAATATTAAATAATACTAAATGATAAATTGGATATGCCTGCTTTTCTCTTTTTTTTTTTTTTTTTTTTTTTTCACTGGCGAGTTGCACATTGGCTTTCTTAATAACATTGTGTTTTAATATTGCACTTACTTGGTCTCCCCCTTTTTGGGAATGAAAAAAAAAACAACGCACAAACATTTTATACTCGTCTAGAATGCTGCATCTGTTCCCCCTACTTCTCCTTTTAGGCCGGGTTCACACCTACTTCAAATTGGATTCCGGGAACCTGCATCCAATTCGCAATAGCAGGAGATTTTGACCGGCTCTCACATTTCCGCTGCGGCTCTGGTGCGATTTGCACAGAAGTCCCGTGCGTCTTTTTGGTCTGTTTCAGGTCCGGTTTCAGCCAAAAATTGGGGCTGAAATTGGACCTGAACGCTCCGGACCCCGGCTGTGAGCCGCATGTGGCGATGGTGTGAACCAGCCTTTAATATTGGCTAGAGAGGTGACAACAGTAAAAACTTGGCAGAGGTTTGTGTCCCCTGAGATTTACCCTCTTCCTGCTGGGCCTTTTTTTTTTTTTTTTTTTTTTTTACACTTCATATAACAGTGAGGTTCGGTTCGGTTCTCACTGGATGCGGCTCCCAGCAGGGGGTCCGGTGCGTTCTGGTTCACTGTTTCAGGTCTGATTTTTAGCCCGAATTTTGGGCTGAATTTGGACCTGAAATGGACCAAAAGACACACAGCGATTTCCCCCCCCCCTCCCCCCGCAATGGTGTGACCCCAGCCTGAGGATTAGTACCATGGACACAACAGTTCTGGTTCCTGAGCCTCTGCTTTTTAAAGGGGAACTAAACCCTCCTGCTTTTTACAGCCAAGGAAGCTGCCATCTTATGCCCTAGTACACAAAAAAACTGACCGCTCCACTGGGAGCCGCTGTACTAACAATCTGACATTAGTACAGCGCTCTCCCCTGCTGAGCTCTTGTGTTCTAACAGGGGAACGGCTTCCCTGCCAAAAACACTCAGGTCAGCGCTCTCTGCCATTGGCTGATCTGGAGTTAGTCGGCCGATGGTTTTCCAGCATGCACGTTCGACAGAAGCCGGCTGAACCAGCTGCCACACACAAGACGAATGTTGGCTGTTTTTTTTTTTATTGAACCAGTTAATGTCTCCTGCCCCTCGCCCCGTGTCTACAAAGCTTTAGCCTCTGTTTGATCTGCAGTGCTGCACATGTGATCAGTTGTGACACCAGCCATTTGCTGGCTTTACATTTTCACTGAGAGCGCAAGCAACTGGGCCAGTTATAAAATCACCACATGCCTTGAATGTAACGGTTTCGGGGGGGATGGGGGGGGCAGAAGGTGCATTGATGGGTGTAGTGCCACTTCAAGGCTAGAGACACACGGGCAATTTATATATCTTACTAGTACGATTTAACCATTGCTGACTGGCATCTGCATAAACCAGAGCTACAGGTTTAGTACGTTACCTCGGGACTAAGGACAAGATATAGGATAGGATTGCTGAACAGATCCCTATGGTGTCGGCTACACAAAGGCGCATCTTGTAGCACTCGATCATACAGGAACCGATTGTTCAGATTACAGGACTGATTGCTATGCCTTCTACATGTCTCTGACCCCGGAAGGAACAGTTTAGTTAGAGCAGAATAAATCCATTGCAATTTTAGTATTGGGATCACTAGAAATTTATAGTGACTCTGGCAACGGCCACCAAGCCGGTTTCCCACCAGGGTACCACATACAGTATATGAGGCAGCAAAGCCGTAACACCCGGCCTCTACATCTATGGGCCTCCTCTGTTGTGAGCTCACAACTGCTCAGAAAACTGCCGCCCTCCCGACCAGCCACCATAACATGTGAGTAAGGATCGGCTTCATCCTACATGTCCCCACCTACCACGCCCCAGGCGCATTTCACCCCCACCCAAAAGGGCTTAGTCATAAACTTGAACCCTATAACTAAGCCTGGGTGGGTGGGGTGATAGCCTGCGCCCCCCTTTACCTCAGGAATGTCACTCAAAGCCAGGGATTTCATTCCCAAATTCAGTTTATGCTCCCAGCCACTGCTTTATCATCGAGAGCTGCCGTGACAGCCAATCACAATGGTCATACTCCTCTGCATTGGCTGCATTATTTTAGCCACGTCAGCCATACACAATCTTTTCTTCTGACCATTAGGGCTAGTTTCAAGCTTTTTGGAAAATTTGGTTTCTGCATCAAAAAGGAACATCTGGACCACACTTGGCAGGGTAGTGGTCACCAAACTATGTCCTCCTACTGACACTAATGATGGGGCCCTTATCCCTCCCACTGACACTAATGATGGGGCCCTTATCCCTCCCACTGACACTAATGATGGGGCCCTTATCCCTCCCACTGACACCAAAGATGGGGCCCTTATCCCTCCCACTGACACCAACGATGGGGCCCCTTATCCCTCCCACTGACACCAACGATGGGGCCCCTTATCCCTCCCACTGACACCAACGATGGGGCCCTTATCCCTCCCACTGACACCAATGATGGGGCCCTTATCCCTCCCACTGACACCAATGATGGGGCCCTTATCCCTCCCACTGACACCAACGATGGGGCCCTTATACCTCCCACTGACACCAACGATGGGGCACTAGCCCTCTCTCCTCTCCCCCCACTCGCTCTCCTCTCTCTCTCCCCCCCACTGACACCATATGGGGCATTACCGGCACTATTTCTCTCCCCCCCCCCCCCCCAAAAAAAATTACCATCTCTCTCTCTCCACCAACAGCGGGGCACTGTCCCTGCCACCGACAACCCCCAGTCTGAAGGACAGTATACTGGCCCTTTGGTTAAAAAGATTGGAAACACCCCCCCCCCCCCCCGTTATAGAGGATGTATTGGTGGCTGACAGCTTACCAAACATTCAAAGTTAACCCGAAAGGTCTTTCTTCTGACTGTTCCCAGGCTTCTAGATAAACAATTGTCTCCTACCAGCTCCAATCATATCCTAATGCTCCCATGTTGCATTGGAAGGGTCCCCCCCCCCCCTTTTGCAATATTCAGATACTAATGTACATGTAGAACTTTGCCCCATCTTCCTAGGTGCCCTGGAACTCCAGCTCAGATGTATGACAGAGTGCAACCCCCCCTTTACACTGCAGCTAACAAGGAGAAGGCTGCTTTGATTGTGAGAACCAATCGCCACCTCCCAGCCCAGGGCGAGCAGCAGATAAGTTATCCACAGCACCGCCGTTGTGCCATTACTGTGCCTTAAACCCAAGTCAAAAACTTTAGGGAGGCCAATGGCAGTAGCAAAGGTGCCACGTCTTTGGTGTAATTGAGAAGAATTGTTCCCCATTATTGGTGTCATTGAGAAGAATTGATCCCCATTATTGGTGTCATTGAGAAGAATTGATCCCCATTATTGGTGTCATTGAGAAGAATTGATCCCCATTATTGGTGTCATTGAGAAGAATTGTGCTCCGTCAAGCCCAACTGTTGGGGTCATTGAGAAGAATTGTGCCCCATCGTTGGTGTCGGTGGATGAACTAATACCTCCAAGGGCCGCTTAAAAGCAAGCAAAGGGCCACAGTTTGGAGACAACTATATAAACTAATGACAGACTGTCCACTGCTGGCTCTGTTTGCATGTAGTCACGCTCCACTAGGTTACCTGTGGTTAGAGACCTGGGCAGAGTCAGGTTACCGTTTGGCCTGCAGCTACATGCAAACAGCAGCAGCCGCGGTCAGCTTGTCATTAGCTCACATAGGCTGAGTGGCCGCTGTTATGCCCATGCACCTGACATTCGAATCTTGTGTATACGGCTAACCAGCTGTATAAATCGGGCTGAAAAGATTCCCAATTTGAACTCGTCACACCAGAGAGATTTCTATGTTGCTCCTGAACCCCAGGAGACAATGTACATGTAGCACCTTGTCCCATTATTATAGATGCTGAGCTAGCATGCTGCATGCGCGACACCACCCCCACCACTGTTTGAACGCTATGCTCAGGAGACTAACAAGGTTTTGGCAAGACTGCCTGTAACATATATATGAATACTCAGGTGTACTAAGAGCAGGTGGGGGAGGTAGAAACAGAGCTCAGTAATAGGTATGTGCCATCAATAAAATAAAGTGTGAGGGGCGTGTCAAGTCTCCTGTTAACGATGGAACCCAAACAAAAGGGCTTTTCTAGGCATGCTCACAGAACCGAGGGCAGAATCAACTGAGCTCCACAACAGGAATGCCTACAAATTGGGCTTTTGGCAGGGGAGGAACTGACAAAGTAATTTACTGCACTTTTTTCTCTTCCTTTTTTTTGGAAAGCAGAGATAAAGTATTACAACATGAGGCAATAGATTCTTAATTCACTTTTAAATAGGATATTTGAGGGAGATGTTTTTGGACATATAACTGACTTCCTGTCCAGCACTTGTACATGGCATTAACATAGTGAACCACCCTGCAACATTACGTGTCCCGTGTGGGGCTGTCTTCCCATGCTACATGCATCCTATTTTAATCTACTGGGTGATAAAGAAATATGAAATAGGCAATGTCTCTATTACTATGGCTCACTAATGAATTCTAAGCCTCCAAATCTTGGTTAAGGAGGCCGTAAGCATGGCTTTCCCTTACACCAAAGGAATGTCTTTTTTTTTTTTTTTTTTTTTTACTGACCAGGATGTGGCCCATTTTCGTCTCTATGATTGGTCATTTACTCACATACTAGCCTTATCTACCACAGCCCAAACTGGACTAGGCTGGTCTCACCCAGGAACTACTATCAGGCCTGTGTCTGAAGCTGCTCGATGGCCATGCTCCATGTGGAGATAGGACTCCATGGCGAAAAACAGCATCTTTAGTTAGGTATTTTTGTGATATTTTCTTTCTGTCATTATCTTTAATAAATGTTATATTTATAAGTATTTTTATGATCTCTCTTTGCATATATCATACTATAAAACAATCACGTGACCATGATAGAACACTGCCCCTCTATAACATGCAGGTCTCTCTCTCGGAGGATAGTTGGGATTTTTCAGCTTGAGGCCGGGTTCACACCTATGCGGATTTCCACATCCAATTCGCATAGCAGGAGAATGTGACTGTCTCCCTATGGAGCCGGTTCACATAGCTTCTTTGCGGCTGCGGAGCGCTCTGCACAGGAACGCTGTGCGTCTTTAGCTCCGTTTCAGGGCCGAATTCAGGCATGGAATCGGCCCTGATTCTTCCCTGAAATGGGGAACAGGGACGGACAGCGCTCCTGTGCGATCCGTAGCCAGTTCCAGTGTGAACCCGGCCTTAGTGTTTCCCTTAAAAAAAACAGTCGGGTCTGCATTTGGGGCTCAGACACAAGGTGAGTGTACAGTGTGCAAGAGCATCGAGAACCGCTGTAAAATCCTCCCCTGGAGCCCCATCAGAAAGCTATTACAGAATGTGGCTGTGTGCGGACATGACGCTACTTAGACCCCTTTCACACTGGGGCGGTTTTCAGGCATCTTAGCGCTAGAAATAGCCTCTGCTAAGTGCCTGAAAACCGCTTCCCATTCACTGCAGTGACTTTTCACACCGGGGCGGTGGACTTGTGGGACGTTACCAAAAGTCCTGCAAGCAGCATCTTTGGGGGGTGGGTTGGAAGCGTTGTATTTTAGCGCTCCCGAAACGCCCTGCCCATTGCAATGAATGGGCAGCACTTCCAAAGCACCTTAAAACGGGAGATTTCAACCCTCTTTGGGGGTTACAACCGCCCCGCTAGCAGCCGAAAAGCGACTGTGTTAGTTAGCGCTAAAGCACTGCCCGTTTTAGCGCTCGCAGTGGGCGCGGTCAGTGTGAAAGGGGTTGATTTGCAAATAACGGAGAGTGCAAAATCTGGTTAGCTGTGCATAGAAACCAATCGGCTTCCAGGTGTGTTTGTTTATTTTGTCGAAGCTTAATTGAACAAGCTGACGTTAGAAGCTGATTGGCTCCCATGCACGGCTGCACCAGATTTTGCACTCTCCAGTTTAGTAACTCCCAGAATGTCTCTAAGCCGCATCCGCTTTCTATGGGTGGCTGAATGCAGCTCCTGGGGATGAATTTACACGGGTCCTGTAAGCTCTTCCATACTGCGCAATATCCTTGTGGCTGTGTGCGGGGGCCATTATGCAAAAAAAAAAAAAAATATGATAAATCGTTAATCATGCAGGCTTTCATATAAACATTTGATTTTTCCCTCCTTTTACTTCGCTGACTTAAAGGACACCTCCGCCCTAAGGAGGCCTCCCTTGACATCTGATAACTGCTGCTCTGGCCGCATGCTAATGCCCATGGTGAGCTTCTGATTTTGCAGCATCAAATAAGAATGCCTTATGCACACCCAGGTGCTGGTAAAACAGCATTGCTTAGGGTCAGTCAGGCACATGTCGGGGCGGGGGCAGTCTCTGCTTGAACTCCCACCAGGCCACACCCCCAACACATTTCACTCCGCCCACCAGAGCTTATCCATGGGGATCATGAGTGTTCCCATTCACACAGCGTACTGATTTATATATATATATTTCTTACCTTTTAGACGTTTCTGAGGAGAACGTGTCATGGCTGATTCTAAGATCTGCTGGAGAGTCTCACAGGGTCCTTGTCCCCACCCCCACTGCGCTATCCCCTCATTAACCCTTTCCTGCCTTTAAAACTTCATAATGCCCAGGAGGGATCGCCGATTATGTGACCACTGTAATTGGCTGTCATGATGGTCACATGATCGGAAGCCACTATCGACGTTGAGGCCGGGTTCACACTAGTGCGACAAACGCTCCGACATTGGGAGCTCATGTCGCATGACCTGTGAAAATGAATGTTTTCCAATGGGAGCCGTCCTAACTGGTCCGACTTTGAAAATGCTCCCTGTACTACTTTGGTCCGACTTTGATCAGAGCCCATTCGCTATCACTGCAGTCGGATCAAATTTGGATCACCGTCTTGCATGATCCAACTTTGGCATGCGACTTGTGCTCAGATGATCTTGAGGGGGAACTCCGCGCCAAATTTTTAATAAAAAAAACGGCATGGGTTACTCCTCCAAGAGCATACCAGCCCTTGAGTCTGGTATAGATTTTAAGGGGAACCCCCTTCGCCAAAAAAACGGCAATGGGGTCCCTCCCCCAAATCCATACCAGACCCTTATCCAGGCACGCAGCCCGGCCGCTCATGAAAAGGGGTGGGGACGAGCAAGCACCCCCCCCCTCCTGAACCATACCAGGCCGCATGCCCTCAACATGGGGGGGGGGGGGGGTGCTTTGGGGCAGGGGGGCGCCCGCGGCCCCCACCACCCCAAAGCACCTTGTCCCCATGTTGATGAGGACAAGGGCTTCTTCCCGACAACCCTGGTAGTTGGTTGTCGGGGTCTGCGGGCGGGGAGCTTTTATCAGAAGCTGGCAGCCCCCTTTAATAAGAGACGCCCACCCTATGGAAAAGTGAATATGGGGTACATCATACCCCTACCCATTCACCTAGGAAAAAGTGTCAAACACACTAGACAGGTTTTTAAAGCAATTTATTAGGCAGCTCTGGGGGTCTGTTCCTTCTTCTCCGCACTCTCCAGCCTCTTCTCCCGCTCTCCGCTATCTTCTGCTCTTTTGCTAGCAGTGGCCCAGTCTTCTCCACCGTCTTCTTCCCTCCGGTCTGCTTCCGATGGTGACACAACGCTCTCTCCCGCTGTAATGCCGTGTGCGAGTATGCCATATAGGTATGGGGCGTGGTCACCGGGTGATGTCATTCGGTGTCTCCACCCATTATGACGTCACCTTCCCATCATGCCCCGGGTGGTGACATCATAATAGGCGGATTCACCCGGTGACCACGCCCCATACCTATATAAGTCATTGCACACCTCGCACATGGCATTACAGCGGGAGAGAGCGTTGTGTCAACATCGGAAGAAGACCCGAGGGAAGAAGACGATGGAGAAGACCGGGCCACCGCTAGCAAAAGAGCAGAAGATAGCGGAGGAGCCTGGCAGAAGATACCGGAGAAGAGCCAGAGAGTGTGGAGAAGAGGCCCCCGAAGTCTGAAAAAGACCCCCGGAGCTGCCTAATAAATTACTTTAAAAACCTGTCTAATGTGTTTTTTTATTGACACTTTTCCCCAGGTGAATGGGTAGGGGTACGATGTACCCCATACTCATTCACATAGGGTGGGCTCCCGGATTCCGATAAGCCCCCCGCCCGACGACAACCAACGGCCAGGGTTGTTGGGAAGAGGCCTTTGTCCTCATCAACATGGGGACAAGGTGCTTTGGAGTGGGGGGCCTGCAGGGCACCCCCCTGCCTCAAAGCACCCACCCCCCCATGTTGAGGGCATATGGCCTGGTACGGTTCAGGAGGTGGGGGGGGCTCGCTTGTCCCCACCCCTTTTCCTGACCGGCCGGGCTGCGTGCTCGGATAAGGGTCTGGTATGGATTTTGGGGGGACCCCCATGCCGTTTTTTCGGCGTAGGGGGTTCCCCTTAAAATCCATACCAGACCCAAGGGCCTGGTATGCTCCTGGAGGGGGAACCCATGCCGGGTTTTTTATTTAAAATTTGGCATGGAGTTCCCCAAGATTCATACCAAACACAGTGCCTGGTATTGACCCGTTTATTGAAAGTCGGACGTATGTCGGCTTCAAGTCAGGGCAAAGTCGGATCCAAAGTAGGACAGCTGTCGTGTTGCACCAGTGTGAACCCGGCCTTACTCAGGACGGAGAGCTGTTGTCGACAGCTCAGTTTTCTCCCGGGACATAAATACTGCCTACCCAGCGGACACATGTGTGCGGAATGTGGGCGTTAAAGCCCAGCTTTTTCTTTTGCTGCAGCACATACGTGTTACTGGGGTGTAAAGGAGTTTAATATACAATGCAGGAGGGCAGTTCCTAAATTTTTATTTAACCCTTTGTTAGGACAGACAGCGATTTACTAAAACCTGAGAGTGCAAAATCTGATGCAGCTCTGCATAGAAACCAATCAGCTTCCAGGTTTTATTGTTAAAGCTTCATTGAACGAGCTGAGGTTAGAAGCTGATTGGCTCCCATGTACACCAGAGTTTGCACTCTCCCGTTTTAGTAAGTCATCTGCAGTGTGTTCAACTCTAGTGTACAGCTGATAATGAGAAACTGTAAAACAGAACAGACGGGGTTAATTATGGTAAACGTTACCAGCGTGTTATTTAAGTTATATTAATGGGAACATGTAACAAATATAAAGTAGGCGTTATCCCAATTTGGCTGCAAACGTGGTACACACCCACGCAGGGGGCGTGTTCACCCGCAAGGATATTCCAGGATACATGAAGAGACGTCAGACGGCTGCACTCCGCAAAAGGTACCACTTATTTTAACCCCTTCACACCTAAGGATAACACCAATGTCAATAACTAAGGACAATTTTGCAACTTTGACACGTATTAATAAAATTGTACAGATCATCACATCTACTTTGTGCATCCAGGTGGATTATACCGCGGTTTTTTTAGGACAAATTGGGCTTTCATTTGGTGGTAAATAATAGATATCTCCTGGCCCAAAATAGTAAAAAAAAAAAATAATAATATATATTTTATTGAATGTAGCTGCATATTTCTTGCTACTACTGTAACCTTTCAAAATAAATTCTCCTGTTCCTGACGATCGCAGTGATACCACATCTGTATATGTTGTTGTTTGTATCCGTAGTACAGCCCAGAATAATGCGCATTTTGCTTTTTTTTTTTCCATCGTACCTAAAAAAGACACGGATACTAATTTAACCCCTTCGCCCCAACCGTACGCAAGTATGCACCCCCACTGGACTGGGCGCTTTTTTTTTTTTTTTTTTTCTCTCTTGTGGGTCAACATATTTGCGTGTCGCCCTTTGTCACCGAGAGCCCATTTCTAACGATCAGGACCCAGACGATCCGATTCCAGGTCACCTGATCGCTGTGATTGCCTCTGATTGGCTACCACAGTGTGAAGATCGCCCCTGTGTTTTCTGTCTCTGTGAATGGAGGAGACCGATACATTGTATCTCTCTTTGAAAACGCTTTTGCAGGCGTGTCCCCCGAAGCCGATGCACGCGCTAGGCGGGCGCGATGACCACCGGCCACCCGCGACCGCACGTGACAGAGCGAGAACCGGGATCTGTGTGTAAACACACAAATCCCGCTTCTCAGGGGAGAGGAGAGACCGATCGTGTGCTCAGTTTCCTCCCCGAGTCCGTGAATAAAAATGCCATAAATCTATCCCCTATTTTGTAGGCACTATAACTTTTGTGCAAACTAATCAGTATACACTTATTGCATAGTTACATAGTAGGTTACATAGTAGGTGAGGTTGAAAAAAGACACAAGTCCATCAAGTCCAACCTATGTGTGTGATTATGTGTCAGTATTACATTACATATCCCTGTATGTTGCGGTCATTCAGGTGATTATCTAATAGTTTCTTGAAGCTATCAATGCTCCCCGCTGAGACCACTGCCTGTGGAAGGGAATTCCACATCCTTGCCGCTCTTACAGTAAAGAACCCTCTACGTAGTTTAAGGTTAAACCTCTTTTCTTCTAATTGTAATGAGTGGCCACGAGTCTTATTAAACTCTCTTCTGCGAAAAAGTTTTATCCCTATTGTGGGGTCACCAGTCCGGTATTTATAGATTGAAATCATATCCCCTCTCAAGCGTCTCTTCTCCAGAGAGAATAAGTTCAGTGCTCACAACCTTTCCTCATAACTAAGATCCTCCAGACCCTTTATTAGCTTTGTTGCCCTTCTTTGTACTCGCTCCATTATTGCGATTTATTTTTTTTTTTTACCAAAAATATGTAGAATACATAATGGCCTAAACTGATGAAGAAATGTTTTTTTTTTTTTAATATTAGGGAACTTTATTATAGCAAAAAGTACAAAAGTGTTTTTTTTTTTTTTTTTAAATTGTCGCTTTTTTGTTTATAGCGCAAAAAATAAAAACCGCAGAGGTGATCAAATACCACCAAAAGAAATCTCTATTTGGGAGAAAAAAAAAAAAGACGTCAATTTTGTTTGGGTATAACGTTGTATGCACAATTGTCAGTTAAAGGATAGCGTAAAATATGGCCTGGTCAGGAAGGGGGTAAATTCTTCTGGGGCGGAAGTGGTTAAATGTTTTTGGTAATGCACCTTCCATTTTATTTTTGTAGTTCAGCCCTGGGGTTTAGTGTTCCGGTCAAAGTCAGTATTTTGTAATCAGGATTTTTAATTAGTATCAGTGTTGGTGTGTTTTAGGTAGGATATAAGCAAGATGCGCACTATTGTTTCTGGGCCGTACTGCGGATACAAACAACAAATACACATTATGGGGTAGCGCTGCAATCGCCAGGAGCAGGAGAATTTATTTTGGGTTGTTTTGGGGTGGTAGGTTATTGTAGTAGGAAGAAATATACAGCTACATGTAAAAATTTTTTTTTTTTTTTTTTACCATTTTGGGCCAGTTTTCCTTGGATAGCTCCTGATTTTTGATTATTATCAATTACCACCAAATGAAAGCCCAATTCATACTGGGGAAAAGAAGAAAAAAGAAATGCAGTATAATCACCCTGGATGCACAAAGTAGTTGTGATGATATATACAGGCTTACTAACAAGTTGCAAAATTAGGCTTAGGCATTAAGATTTGGTTTACCCTTAGCTGTGACAGTTAGGCTGCACACTGAAAAGCGCCGGCCGTTAGCGCTAAAGCGATGTTCTTCAGGGCGCTTTTAACCCCCCCAAAAAAGGTTTAAAAAACGCCCAATGGGCAGGGAGAGAACATGGTGCGGACTTCACATCAACTGATCACTGCGATAGCCAATCAGAAGCCATCACAGTGATCTGGTGACCCGGAATCGTGCGCTGTTAGTATGCGGCTCACCGCGAGAACCCAATCTCTGTGCATGGCATGCTCCCAGCACAAAGGGAAATACGCAAAAAAAAAAAAAAAAGGGCAGTCTAGTGAAGCCGCATATTTGTGTTACGTCAGTGTGCAGGGGTTACTATCCATATATACACACAAAAAAAAAAAAAAAGCACGGGGGGGTGCATAGAAGAAGAGTTGACGCATTCTGAGTTTAGAGCTCTCATTACTCGAGCAAGCACCAAACGCATGTGAAAAGCTCTTCTCTGCACCCCCTGTGCTCTTCTTTGTATATGTGCTTTTATAGAACTAAATGCAAAAAAAAAAAAAAAAAAAATTATATTGGAAGGTGTGGAGAGGGATTAGAATCCCTGTCAGTTTTTATTACGGTCTGTGCCCCACGTTAGGAAGTTTACCCTTCTCTGTGTGTCCGGGTTACCATTATCATTGAAAATGAAAAATAAAATCCCAAATTTTGGGTTGCCCCCACAAAAGTAATAGAGAGAGAATCTTCCAATAGGGACACTAGTTCTGGTGACCTGGAGGGCCCCAAAAAATTCCTTTAACCGCTTCCATACCGGCCCAATTCTGGCATTCCTCTCCTACATGTAAAAATATTTTTTTTTTGCTAGAAAATCACTCAGAAACCCCCAATTATATATATTATGCACACGGTATTTGCGCAACAATTTTTTAAATCCTTTTTCTTTTTGGAAAAAAGAACACTTATGAATTTTAAAAAAAAAGTCAGCCCAATTTTTTTTATATAAATGTGAAAGATGCTGTTACGCTGAGTAAATAGATACCCGACATGTCACGCTCTAAAATTGAGCGCACTCGTGGAACAGCGCCAAATTTCAGTACTTAAAAATCCCCAAAGGCAACTCTTTAAAATTTTTTACAGGTTACCAGTTTAGAGTTACAGAGAAGGTCTAGAGCAAGAATTATTACTCTCGCGCCAACGTTCCTGGCGATACCTCACATGTGTGTGGTTTGAACGTCATTTACATATGTGGACGTGACCCATGTGAGTTCGCTTCTGCATGCGAGCACACTTTCCCTTTAAAAAAAAAAAAAACGATCTTGGCTTCCCAGCTGAAAAAACAGCCATCTCAGGTCATAGAGATTGTCAGGGACCATCTGGTCTGCGGTATTCTCTATGGGAAACCATCTCAGGTCATAGAGATTGCCAGGGACCATCTGGTCTGCGGTATTCTCTATGGGAAACCATCTCAGGTCATAGAGATTGCCAGGGACCATCTGGTCTGCTGTATCCTCTATGGGAAACCATCTCAGGTCAGAGAGATTGCCAGGGACCATCTGGTCTGCTGTATCCTCTATGGGAAACCATCTCAGGTCAGAGAGATTGCCAGGGACCATCTGGTCTGCGGTAATCTCTATGGGAAACCATCTCAGGTCAGAGAGATTGTCAGGGACCATCTGGTCTGCTGTATTCTCTATGGGAAACGGCCGCCGATTCATTCTCCGGCTCGCAGATCGCACGGGCAAGCTGGTAGAAGCATTGGAGGGTGACGATGTCCCTGAACAGTGTAGAGAATCGCTAGCAGAAAAAAAATTATATCTGAGTGAACCAATCATCCAGTATCTCCACTTAAAGTCCAGGATGTCATATGACGTACCTTGGGATTTCCTCACACTTCCTGTTTGGGCTATGGGACAGGAAGTGAATGGAAATCTCAGCAATGGGACACAGGGCAAAACATATTTGACAGGTGTTATTAACCCTCCCCTGCTCTGTCCAAAATTTAAAAAAAAAATTTTGCCTATAGTTCTACTTTAATATAAGTGGTACTGTTGCGGAGTGCAGACTTCCGAAGTTTCATGTATCCTGGCACTGTACCTGATGGACAGCGTGGGCGATCATACATCAAACCCATCAGGCGCAGTGTATACCTGTCTGCAAGGGTTTTCCATGCAAACTCATACAGGAAGTCCTATTCATTGCAATTGAAATGCAGCGCCTACACGGAACCAACCGCCGCTCCCCTCTGATATCCATGTGGGTGCATGAGCCCCACCACACACAGTCTGCGCTCGAGGCTGTGCACCCGCATGGATGTCATACCGAGAGTAGCAGATGTGTCCCATCTGACTGGGACTGCCTGCACAGGTATGCATGGAACACCTGTGCAGGTACACACGGCCCTCACATACAGTGGTTAAAGTCTACACACCCCGGGGGGTAATAAAATGTCAGGTTTCTGTGATGTAAAAAAAATGAGACAAAGATAAATCACTTCAGAACTTTTTCCACCTTTAATGTGACCCATAAACTGTACAACCTCAATTAAAAAACAAACCCGAAATCTTTCAGCAATGGGAAGTAAAAAAAAATAAAAAAAATAATGAGGTTGCATAAGTGTGCACACCCCTCTTATAGCTGGGGATGTAGCTGTGTTCAGAATTAGGCAATCACATTCAAAGTCATGTTAGGCCAGGTTCACACCGGTACGACACGACTGTCATCCTACATTGCCCTGCAACATCGGTCCTTCCAACCAACTTGAATGAAGATAAGATTTTGCTCCGACTTTGAGATCGTCTGACTTGTCCTTTGATCAATCAAAACAATCCCAGTGTGACAAATCCCTTTTGCTGCTCTAATCACCATGTCGGATGGTTAAGACAAGGATCCGACTTCGAAAATGGTCCCCGTACTACTTTGGTCCTACGTCAGCCCATTGAATATCGTTGAAGTCAGATCAAAGGCGAACCAACTTGTGTCGGACCAGTTAAGACGGCTCTCACAGGGAACCATTGATTTACACACGTCATGTGACACGTGCTCTGAAAGTCAGAGCATAGGTCATACCAGTGTGAACCCGGCTCTAAATAGGAGTCAGTACACACCGGCCATCATTTAAAGTGCCTCTGATTAACCCCAAATAAAGTTCAGCTGTTCTAGTAGGTCTTTCCTGACATTTTCTTAGTCACATCCTACAGCAAAAGCCATGGTCCTCAGAGAGCTTCCAAATCAGTCAGGAGAAGGGTTCAAGGCATTAGATATACCATGGAACACAGTGAAGACCGTCATCATCAAGTGGAGAAAATACGGCACAACAGGGACATCACCAAGAACTGGACGTCCCTCCAAAATAGATGAAAAGACGAGAAGAAAACAGGTCAGGGAGGCGGCCAAGAGGCCTACAGCAACATTAAAGGAGCTGCAGGAATATCTGGCAAGTCCTGGCTGTGTGGGGACAACAATCTCCCGTATTCTTCATATGTCTGGGCTATGGGGTAGAGGGACAAGACGGAAGACTTCTCTTACCAAGAAAAACATCCAAACCCGGCTAAATTCTGCAAAAACACATCTGAAGTCTCCTAAAAGCATGTGAGAAAATGTTTTCTGGTCTGATGAAACCAAGGATGAACTTTTTGGCCATAATTCCAAAAGATATGTTTGGCATAAAAACAACACTGCACATCACCAAAAGAACACCATACCCACCGTGAAGCATGGTGGTGGCAGCATCATACTTTGAGTCTGGTTTTTCTTCAGCTGGAACAGGGGCCTTAGTCAAGGTAGAGGGAATTATGAACAGTTCCAAATACCGGTCAATATTGGCACAAAACCTTCAGACTTCTGCCAGAAAGCTGAACATGAAGAGGAACTTCATCTTTTCAGCATGACGACAACCCAAAGCTTCCATCCAAATCAACAAAGGAAAGGCTTCACCAGAAGAAGATTCAAGTTTTGGAATGGCATAGCCAGAGCCCAGACCTGAATCCCATTGAAAATCTGTGGGGCGATGTGAAGAGGGCTGTGCACAGGAGATGCCCTCACCATCTGACAGATTTGGAGTGTTTTTGGGCAAATATTGCCAAGTCAAGATGTACCATGCTAATAGACTCCTCCCCAAAAACACTGAGTGCTGGAATAACATCAAAAGGGGCTTCAGCAAAGTATTAGTGTAAGGGGTGTGCAAACTTATGTGACCAGATTATTATTTTTTTATTATTTTTACTTCCCTCCGCCTAAAAGATTTCAGTTTGTTGTTCCCCTGAGTTATACAGTTTATGGGTCACATAAAAAAGGTGGAAAAAGTTCTGAAATGATTTTTGTCTCATTTCTTTTTTACATCAATAGGGGTGTGTAAACTTTTTATACCCACTCTATGGATCCTTCCTACACCAATGTAAGTGAGGCCTTTAGCTTGAATAAGCAACCCTGACCAATTAGATTTAGACTTTGTATTCGGATTCCCTCATAGTCCCGTTCCTGATTGGCTCTAAATTCTAAAATATACAACAGAACAAAATGTATAAAAGACAAAGAAATGAGTTTAAAAAAGTTTTTTTTTTTCTTTCTTTTTTGATGTAAAATGTCATATTCCTAGGTTTATTAAATGTCAAGATTATAAATATTTTAATGATGTCATTAAACAAAAAAAATATATATAAATAAAATGTCACCTTGCATCATCCAAACGCCATTTTCAGAGCAGGTCAGACATTTTGAATAATGAAAACGGAACCAGGATTTAAAAAAAATTTTAAAAAAATAAAAAAGCCTGCACTTAAATAGGAACAATGGAGAACCGAGAAACAAATATAAAACTATGCTAGGCGCAAGGAAATTTCCTGCAAAACGATGGGACACTGAACTAAAGAGAAAAAAAAAAAAAAAATAATGAAGATTACTACTGTTAGAAGTGGATTTTGATTTATGGGACCGCCCCCAAAAAATAATAACAAAACCAAAAAAAAAACCATAAAGGAAACCAAACAGGACAAAAACACGTTCTGCCGCTCACATTTGGATTCGGCGGTTGGATGAAAAGTTACCCTTGACACGTTTTTCTTTTACTATTTTTTTTTTGTTTATTTTGTTTTCATCATTTCCTTCTTGCCTTTTGGATCTTTTTTTTTTTTTTTCTCCTAAGTGGGACTTTTTAACAGCAGCCTTTGCCATAACATACACAATATTAAGCAAGATAATTTTTATGTTTTTTTTTTTCTTTTTTTTATAACCTTAGAAGGAAGGAAGGAGGGGGCGGGACCGGGGCGGGGTGAGGGGGGAGGGGCAAGTGAGAGATGGGAAAATTAGGCCGGGACACAGAACAGAAGGGGGGGGACAAAGGGTTAAGTGCAGCTCTGATCAAAATCAATAGCAGTTTCTTTACAATTTGTTAAAATGTCTCTTTAGGTATCGGATGGTTTTAATTTTTCTTCTTTTTCTTTTCTTCCTCCCATAAACATGCAAAAAAAAAAAAAAAAATCACCACACATGATGAAGGAAAAAAAAAAATTCTGAAAATTTCAGACTAAAACAACAGGGCACAATATTGGAAAATTGATGTATTTTTTTTTCCAGATAAAATATCCAATGTGTGAAAGGAGGAAATCTAAAAACAAAACAAAAAAACAAACAAAAAAAAAGATCTACATTCATTTTGCAAGATTAAAAAAAAAAAAAAAAAAAAAAAAAAAAAAAAAAAAAAAAGGAAAAATTGATTATACTAAAAAGCAACAGAAAATGTTGTTAACATTGGAGTGGCTGGAATATGTGAAATGTATGACCCAATATTCTGATCTGCTGGAAAAAAAAAAAAACGAAAAACAGTCCCATGTACAGCAAAAAAAAAAATACTGCTAGAGAAATTCACTGTAACGCCTGACCCTTCCGCCGAAGAGACCTTTCCAGGCCGTTCTGCAAAGGGGGGGGGGGGGGGGGGGAAGAGGTGTAGGATTTAGCTGCCGGTAGGTACACGGTACATACTCCTTGGAAGAGGAATATACAATCTATCACTTGTCAGATCCAGACCACATCAAGCGATTACCAAGCTTTCCACAATAATGTGCTCAGTACAGGACTTAAAGAAAAAAAAAAAAAAATAATAAAATTTAAAGCTCGTCAGCTTTTGCACATGTCCATACATCCTGTGTGTACTGCGGGCAGTGGGGGGAGGAGGTCGGGGCGGCCGAGTAATATCAGAAATACTTCTATATTTCTCAGGTGTTTGAGGTTTTCCATGGCTGCCCCCATGTGGATTCAGTGCTGATTTGGAACATCATTTTTTTTACCATGGGGCCTCCTCCCCCCCCCCCCCCGCCGTCCCCGGTGCGTACGATGAGAGAGAGCGTTCATTTTTGGCACCTCTGACTCTGTAAATCGGTGAAAGGTGGGGGATGGCATCTTTCCGGAACAAAGGTGAAGAAAAAAAACAAAACAAAACAAAAATTAAAAAAAAAAAAAATAATAAGAGTGAAGAAAAGAAAAAGAATGTGTGCGTGGGTTCCTATTTTTGGTTGTCGTGTTCATTGGACGCTGCCACGGTTCCTTCCGTCTGGGCGTTCTCGGCCACGCCTATGACTAAACCTTCCGTTTCCTCGCTCTTGTGTTTCTTGATGTCCAGCTGGTCGTTCTGGTCTCCGCTCTGCCTCTTGGTCGGGAGTGAGGCTGACGCAGAGGCGTGGGTGGCCAACAAGTGGAGGGGGCTGGCTGCAGCTGCAAGGTAGGACGAAACATTTATACACACAGATTACAATATAGCACACATTCAAAAAATAAATAAATAAATAAAAAAAATTGATCCAATGGGTGAAAAAAATAATTAGGTAAATTAATTAATGCAACTCCCACAAGGAACTGGCTTAACCCGTCACTAATATGAACACAAGAAAAATGAAGTCAATGGTTGATAAGAGCATCAGTCACCCTATTAAATTTAAAGTGGTAGTTAAGTACACTCTGTTGCCCCTGGAAGACGTCCCATTGGACGAAACGTACTTAGGGCAGAGCTCAGCAGTGACAACAGCCTGTCCATCCGCAGAGCCGGCGGCTGTAAGCTATGCTCTTTGATATTGTTTTGCTTGTGAGTACCCACCAAATTTATTAATAAATGGACTTTAAACTGTACTTCACCTACGGGGATTTCCTCACTATTTTCTGGCTGTGTGGTAATGCCGCTTAGGCAAGTTTATGTAAAGCCATCCAGTGGCTGTGGGGGGTATGCTGCTCTAAAGTCTGTCAATCACAGCAAGTAAGCCAATCAGGACAGGGAAGGGGCAGGGCCAAGCCATGGCTCTGCGTGTGAATGGACACATACAGAGCTGTGGTTTGAGAGCGAGCTTGCTTGCTGTGGGGACACTCAGCAGGAGGGAGGAGCCAGGGGACCCCAGAAGAGGAGGATTGGGGCTGCTCTGTGATGAACCATTACACAGAGCAGATGTGTACGATTATGTTATTTAAAGCAGAGGTCTGCTGATTTTTTTTTTTTTTTTAAAGTCAGCAGCTACAAATCCTGCAGCTGCTGACTTTTAAAATAAGGACACTTGTCCTGGGGGCCCGCGATGTCGGCACCCGAAGCCGATCTATCCCTCGGCTGTCGGGTGCTGCCATCGCCATTCTCGGTAAGGGAATCAGGAAGTGAAGCCGCAAGGTTCCCTATTGTGCACGCGCGACTCGCGCTGCGCTATCCCACTGGTCCCTGCTGTTTTTTGGGACCCATGTGTCGCCAAGAAGACAGCGGGGTGGGGGGGGGGGGGGGGAGTGGCGTAGATGCTCGTGGGTGGCTCGGGTATCTATGCCCGGAAGTGGGAGCAAAATACCTGTATTAGACAGGTATCTGCTCCCCCCACCTCCCTGAAAGATACCAAATGCGACACCAGGGGGGGCGGAAGTTCCACTTTTGGGCGGAACTCCACTTTAAAAACAAAAAAAACACAAGACTTTAATAATACTTCAGGCCCTTTTCACACTTGTGCGACTTTTCCTGCGACTTCGGACATCAGAGTCACATGACAAGTTGTACCCAATGATAACCATTCATATCTATGCAACTTCAAAGTAGTCCCTGTACGACTGATGCAAGTTTAGGTCCACAGACCTCAAGGTTACACAGGCATTGCCTGAAATTGCGGCAAAACCGTGCGACTTTCAAGTCCCGGCAGTGTGAAAGGGGCCTTAAAAAGAAGTTCACCTTTTGCCAAAAAAAAAAGAAAAATGCAAATTTTC
Source organism: Aquarana catesbeiana (assembly GCF_042186555.1). Classification (NCBI taxonomy): domain Eukaryota; kingdom Metazoa; phylum Chordata; class Amphibia; order Anura; family Ranidae; genus Aquarana; species Aquarana catesbeiana. Next base: position 242,911,767 of record NC_133335.1, read on the forward strand.
TTTTTGAAAAAAAAAAATAAAAATGTGCATTTATTAATTTTGTGTTGCAGGAGCCTGTAAAGCATTGTACCAGCGATCGATCAGCAGATCGCCGATGCCATGCAGGTCTCCTGTACACTTCCTTGTACGAGGAAACCAACGCATTCTGACAGGGAGTATGAACTACCGTGGCGCTCCACAGCGCAGCGATAGTTCATTGAGTAAATCAAGCTGACCACCCCTAAGACTTCCGGGACTTGTGGTTTGCACAGACGATTGTGAACAAGTGACGCGGGGAGGAGACGATGACCCGCTAGCTGTCACAGCAGGGACGTGGGGGCTGGTGCTTCCTTTACGCTAAAAGGGCTAAAAAAAGGACTGTGTGAAAAAGCCAATCTACCTCCGTCAGGCTCGGTTGTCACTATATGCCAGACTGCATGTAATCGCATGCTTGCCTGCACCAAAAATGTGCTGCTGTTAGCAGTGGTGCCATTAATTAATAAAGGCACCCCCACACATTGGAAACCACAACGCATTTTCCAGGGGTGGCAACTGCATAGCACTATGCAATTTACTTGCAGCTGCGATTTCAGAAGAGGTGCAGGGACCTTTTTCCTGTAGGTACTGCAGGCCATGCAAATGAAACGGCACGCCAATGCAGCCACCGGGAAACTGGCATAGTGGGAACCCAGCCTTGCAAGCAGCAGTATGGAAATGTTTGGATGTGAATGTTTAGATTTTTAACAAATGTGTATCTTATTTGCAACAAAAGCAGTTATACTCCGCGGGATGATCGATCTGCACCCCGGGTAGAACAGCTTGCTATGCATGCACTGGTTTCATAGGTGATGCCAGTAGATACAAATTTTTCACAAAACTAAACATTCATTTTGCAACATTCGTTTTTATGAGTTCAAGGAGATGAAGTGGACAGGGGACACAAAATGCTTGTAACACTTGGTCCGGTTCTGAGTTCCGGTTCTGTGAGCGATCAGCTAGCGAGGTCTGCAGAGTACCCCCCCCCCCCCAACGTCTGACTACGCTGCTTCGAAGAGGAGAGGGGGCAGGGCAAGGGTTACCCTGAAGTTGAGGTGCCCTTTGATTCTATTTACACAGAGGAGAGAGGGAGGTGCCTACACAGTGCAGTACTGCAACTTCCCCACAGGAATACCCATAAATTGGGCTTCAGCCTGGGGAGGAGCTACAGCACAGCATAAAAAGTGCTTTTATTACCCAACCACAGATCGGAACAGGACCAAGTGCTAAATGCAAGGATCCAACACAGGTGTTTGCTAATCAAAACCGTGCTGGCTTCATACAGTTACTTCTAACCCCTTTTTATCTATGAGGTGTGTTCTGTAAACTGTGCTGAACGTATTTAGGTATAAGTGCTATAGATGGAGCGGCTGATTCTCTTAGCAATACAATGTGGAAGTCACATGTACAATGCTTCAGCAGTGTCATAAAATGACATGGGCTCAGCACCGGGTTATCGCATAAATGAGCATTGCATTTGAGTTTTACAGACTTAACTGCTTAAGGACCAGCCGCCATCATTCTACTGCTGCAGGTTGGCTCTCCTGGGCGAATCGCTCGTGGCGCGACGCCAAAGCCAATGTGCGTGGCCGCAATGTCCGCCGGCCACCCGCGATCGCTCCACAGAGCCAGAATGGGGATTTGTCAATGTAAACAGACAGATCCCCGTTCTGACAGGAGAGGAGAGATCTGCTGTTCCTAGTGATCAGGAACAGCGATCTCTCTCCTCCTCTTCCAGTCAGTCCCCTCCCCCCTTAGAAATACCTCCCAGGGAACACTTAACCCCTTGATCACCCCACCTTAACCCTTTCCCTGCCAGTGACATTTACACAGTAAATTTTTATAGCACTGATCGCTTTAAATGTCAAGGGTCCCAAAAATGTGTCAAAAGTGTCCGATCTGTCCGCTGCAATGTCGCAGCCCTGCTAAAAATCGCAGTAATTTGCCGCCATTACTAGTAAAAATAAATAAAAATGCTGACGCAGTGCCGAATTGCAAATAATGGCCTGGTCATTATGGGGGCAAATCCTTCCGGTCCTTAAGTGGTTAAAAAGCGGCAAAAAAAATGAACACACATTCACAATACATTTAGCCTTTTAGTTTTTTTACTGTGTGAACCAGGATTTAAAAATAAGGAACTTTCTTAAATAATAAAACACATTCTCTGAAGTCTTTTTGTCATCAACAAAATGTTTTTGAAAAATTATACGGTAAAAAAAAAAAAAAACAACTCACCATAAAACACTTTTCTCTGCGTTTTTTGCAGGACACAGCTGAAGTCATCATGGATGGGTTGGGGTTTCATGCCACCACCTACAGGAGTGGGGGGCTAGGTGCAACCAAACTTGAAGTATAACTAAAGGCAAAACTTTTTACATTTTGGATGGAGTGGAGATGGATTAGAACCAGTCAGTTTTTATTGCTGTCTGTGCCCTCGTTAGGGAGATTCACCTCTCTATTTGTCCTGTTTATTATTATCATTGAAAGGGAAAGTACAAAAAAAAAATCCCAAATTTTGGGTTGTCCCCAGAAAAGTAATAGAGGGGAAATCTTCCAATGGGGACACTAGTTCTGGTGGCCTGGGGGATTCCCTTTCACTTCCTGTTTTGGCTATGGGACAGGAAGTGAAAGGGAAATCTCCCCCAATGAGAGACAGGTTGCAAAAAAAAAAAAAAAAAAACCTGATGGGTTATGACCCTCCATTACACTATCCACAATGAAAAGTTTGGCCTAAAGTTCTACTTTAAAAGCAGGCCTAAGGGGTGGCACTCTGGTGGTAGCCAACCCCCCCAGCTTCAACTCCAGAATGAGTTGGTAGCCAGCTGTAGTGGGACATGAACACCAAAAAAAAAGTCAGTAGACTGGACTGGTGCTGTGCCCTCCAATGAACACAGAGAAAAGGATTTTACGGCGAGTACAAAAATCCGCATAAACAAAAAAGCAGCAAAACCTAGAACAGACCCCAGGCAGAACGCAAACTGTCTGGCCATGCTGGCATCCGCTGAGACAGCAAACACCGAATTTAAAAAAAGAAAAAAAAAATTGGAAAATTTGGAACAGACGACTAGTTCCGGCATCAACTATATAAAAAAAAAAAAAAAAATTTGTCAGTGACAAAAAAGTGAAAACAAGGAGCGACAACCGAATTGCATCCCACTCCTGGGTACGCCAGGAAAGGACGGATTCTGGTGTTGTAGTTGGGGGGGGGGGGGGGGTTGGGGGTTGGGTACCTTACCAGAAGGCCGTACCTTAAGCGTGCTTTAAATTTATGCACCTAGCGGTCTCTTGTAGGTGGTGACATCAAACTCATCTGCGATGACTTCAGCTGTGTCCTTCAATGAATGTACGAGAAATACAAAAAAAATCCCCCCCCCATACTTTTTGACCCCCTTTACATCTTTTCATCTGGGTGCGTTGCCATTAAAGGATAAGTTCACCTTTGTGAACCTGTAACACCCATATTTAGGGTGCAACACATAATACGTTCAGAATCTGCCTGTTCTTCCCCTCCCTGTGACAGCGGCCACGTGATCTTCAGTCGGCACTTGCTGTCACTATTCAAAAAAAAAAAAAAAAAGCATGGCCGTGCAGGCTGCACCTCCACATCATTCATTTACAGGGTTCTGTGAATAAATGAACTACAAGTACCGGCAGCCTTTGCGGGTGATGTCTTGTAGTTCTCAATGAATACCAAGGTGCTGATGAGCTCTCTAGGTAGTTCATTGAACTTCCTGTCACTCAGTAACGTGCTCCTTGCTACAAAGGGCAGGTTATAGGTGAGGGCAGTGGCCATTGGTTTGTACGGTTGGAATACTGGTGGGGGACGCACTGGACACTTTTGCCGCCATTGTGCTATATGCTGGGTGTCCCCTGTACCTTTGAGGGGTGGGCTCCTCCAGGCTCACCTGCCCTCTGCCTATCCATTATAATGCATGTGCTTCTACTATGGAGGCTCTCAAAATTTAGATTTACTGCAGATAATATCGGGGTGCCGTGAAGCGGCTCTGCAGCTTACGCAGGTGTGCAAACTAAACCCCTATTTTTAACGCATACTCTTTGGAGAATTTGGTTGGTTGCAGGCTGGTTAGTAAGTTGAACTGGGAACTTCCTTTGGTTTTGACATACTTTACCCTGCCATGTGCTCCTTGATGCAAAGGCCAGTTACAGGTGGGGGCAGCTACACAGACCATCTGCAGGAGCCGGAGATTGCACCCGTGATCTGCTGATAGCGGGTGCAATGCTTAACATGCTTAAAAAAAAAAATATTATATATATCTATATATCTATATATCTATATCTATCACCTGCCAGGTGAACTTATCCTTTAAGGTAATTTACTCGAATGAGCTGCCAACAAATCATAAAAGACAAAAAGCACCCAATTTATTTTTGTTTATCCAATGCAATACACCACAATATATGGTAGTGCATTACTGAGTAACGTAATGCGCTGCAATGTAGGTACGTAGGCGTTCGGACATTGAGGTGCCATTGAAAATAAATGACACCACAAGGCACCAACGTTGGTAATAAGTGTTGTGGGAGATGTTTTCTTTCCGGTGTTTGAGGATGCATCAAATTCCCCGATTAGCATAATTTTGAGGACCCCAATGCAGCTACTGACAAGTGAAGACTTATTGGCAGACTTGCTTCAATTTTACTGAATTTTTAAAGTTTCTTTTTCCTGCAGAAGGTGGAGCTAATCCAAGTCCATCTGCATCAGAAATGTGCACACAACTGAAGAGGTATCCTCAATGCCTTCCAATTGTCTGCTTCAATCATACTCCGCATTACACCCGCACACAATGTTAAGAGTGCACTCTGCCTGCGATTAGATGCAAGAACCCCAGCGGAGGTTTCTGCAATTATCTGCATGTAGGCAGCCCCAATGAAAGCAACACTGCCGGCTCTTGCAGCTAATCGTGTCCATTTGCATGTAATCTCTCAAGCAGCGATCGCATGCGAGCGATCAGCCCTGGACACAAGCAGTCTACGTCCAGGGGCGATTACTCACAGTAATCACAGCTTGAAAGATTACATGCGAGTAGGAGCGATTAGCTGCGGAAGAAGAAGGCATCCTCCCTCTGCTTTTAATGGAGCTGCCTACTTGCAGCTAATTATGGGAACCCCCCGCAGGGTTCTCACATCTAATTGTAAGCAGGGTGCCTTCATAGGTGTGAATTCACGCTAACCCTTTGGAACACCAACACTGCCAGGACACAAAACAGGAAGAGTAAACGCAAAATATTCCTACCTCGGCTTCCATTTCCTCTCCACTGCCAAGCTCTGTCAATCAGGTGGGAACTCGAGTTTGCTGAAAGAAATATTCAGCTCAAGATTTGAATAACTAGACGGGACTAATCATCCGTCCCGGGATCAAGTAACAAATTTAGAAAGTGGGGCGGGGAAGTGGGAGGGATTGGACATGTGATTTAATATTGACAGACACATTAACAGACAGAGAAAAGATGGATGTAGAGGGCCCCAGAGTGTGACAGGTGCAGAGGGGCCACAGAAACTGACAGATATAGGGGGGCACAATCACTGCAGTCGCCTGTCTGCCGAATACTGAGAGCTGCGCTTATCCAGGTAAGGCAAGGGGTCCTATCATCAAGATGTCAATGCTTTAAATAGGATGGAGGGTGGATGGTGGAAGATCAGGGTGAGCTGGGGTGGGTGGAGAGCAAAAGGCAGGAGAGACGGGGCGCAAGAGAAGGGCGAGGCGGGGCGCAAGAGAAGGGCGAGGCGGGGCGCAAGAGAAGGGCGAGGCGGGGCGCAAGAGAAGGGCGAGGCGGGGCGCAAGAGAAGGGCGAGGCGGGGCGCAAGAGAAGGGCGAGGCGGGGCGCAAGAGAAGGGCGAGGCGGGGCGCAAGAGAAGGGCGAGGCGGGGCGCAAGAGAGGGGCGAGGCGGGGCGCAAGAGAGGGGCGAGGCGGGGCGCAAGAGAGGGGCGAGGCGGGGCGCAAGAGAGGGGCGAGGCGGGGCGCAAGAGATGGGCGAGGCGGGGCGCAAGAGAAGGGCGAGGCGGGGCGCAAGAGAAGGGCGAGGCGGGGCGCAAGAGAAGGGCGAGGCGGGGCGCAAGAGAAGGGCGAGGCGGGGCGCAAGAGAAGGGCGAGGCGGGGCGCAAGAGAAGGGCGAGGCGGGGCGCAAGAGAAGGGCGAGGCGGGGCGCAAGAGAAGGGCGAGGCGGGGCGCAAGAGAAGGGCGAGGCGGGGCGCAAGAGAAGGGCGAGGCGGGGCGCAAGAGAAGGGCGAGGCGGGGCGCAAGAGAAGGGCGAGGCGGGGCGCAAGAGAAGGGCGAGGCGGGGCGCAAGAGAAGGGCGAGGCGGGGCGCAAGAGAAGGGCGAGGCGGGGCGCAAGAGAAGGGCGAGGCGGGGCGCAAGAGAAGGGCGAGGCGGGGCGCAAGAGAAGGAAGAGGCGGGGCGCAAGAGAAGGGCGAGACAGGGCGGAAGGGGAAATGGGGCAGGAGAAAGGGGGAGCAGGGGCAGGAGGAAGGGGTGCCAGGTTGGAGAGTGAGTGGTACAAGATTAGGGTGAGCTGGTGTGGGAGGAAGAGGTGCCAGGGTGGAGAGTGGGTTGTGGAAGAGAAGGTTAAGCTGGGGATCTCAAGGGGTGAAAAAGAGGGTGAGTTCCCTGTAAGTGTTGAGCCTACAATGGTAATTGGCAGACAGGACGATTATCAGCAGCAGAGCCCCATACACAGACATGCAGGGATTCTCTTACCTGTAGTGACCTGTCCTTGTATGGCAGTGGTGATGGGCACCATGTGTGTCCCGTTCTGTGTGACGGCTTTGATGGGGAGCTGGTGTTGACCTAGAGGGGCTTGCACTATAGTAACCGTCTGGAGGGGGGCAGAAGATGAGGTCTGGATAATTCGGCTGGCTGTGCTGAGCGCTTGGTGGTTGATCGCAGGAATTGCTTCTACTTTCACTGCAGGGAAGTAGACAGACAGTGGAGGGTGAGCGTCTCTACCTACAAGAGTGACAGACATTAGCAATATTTTCTTTTTTTTTTTCCTTCAACAAAAGTGTGTTGGACCAGAACATTATCAAATTATCCAGAGGAATAAAAACAGAAGAGGCAATAAACATGGTGAAGACCAGATCTTTACATGCATTGTAAACGCACACACACCATTGCAGGTCTTACCTTTAATCTCCTTGTGGTCTCCGTTTTCGTGCGGCTCTAGTTTATGCTGGGCTACCATTGCGGCCTGGGCTACCATTGCCTGTCCCGCAACCGTGTAGGTGTTGACGGGGGTCAGGCCCGAAACATTGGTAACGGACACCGCAGGGATCTGGTGGACGACATGCACAGTCTGCATGAGGGTCTGCTGTTGCTGGGAGGTGGTAACAGGGGTGGCCACTGTGTACGTCACTGGTTTTATAGTCTGGGGGAGCTGCCGTTGCACAGTGATGAGGACTGATTGGCTGGAAAGGGGGGATCCTGTATAAAAAAAAAAAGAGAAACCACATCAATGAGACGCCTTTATAATATCTGCATGTTTGTCATATGATCAGCAATCCAACCCTGGTATACAAAAACTGCAGAAATATTGCCTGCTGTCAGGAATGACCATCCAGAGCTCAGATACTCATTATAAAAAATAGTAGCGCCAGTTACAGTGTTACTAAACCCACAACAGTAAAATCAGTGTGTATATGCAGTAAGGCATGCTTGTTATACTCGCAGTGGAACCTAAGGGGTTAATCCTCCGCATTGTGTAAAAGGGTGGTTTGATCCTGTCTTCTCCGATCCTCCCCTTCTTCCACTGTCCCCAATCCATCTCCTGATAGTACTGAGCCTTTGGAGTCGCTCAGTTTGGGGTGTATTGCTAGAGTTTTTTTTTTTTTTTTCTTGGAAGAGTGCATGTGATCAGCACAGAGCCAATCAGCACTGTCCAGAGGGTCAGGGGTCCTGCAGCCTCATAGGACAGTCAAAGGAAAATGAAAAATCCTCCTAAAAGCTTAAACCAGACACTGATAAGTCACAAGACTGCTATATACTGCTGATGAGAAAAGGTATTTAGCAGTTTACATTTATTAAAATAAGTGCATTTCCATGTACTGTGTACGGCCAGATACAGGCAGTCCCCGGGTTACAAACACCCGACTTACAAACGGAGGGAGATACCAGAAAGTGAGAAGAAATCTACCTCTAGGAACCGAAATTCACTCTTAAGAGTTATCATGCGGAAAGGGTGTCTCCACTGAAGCTTTATCACCAATCCTTGATTCCACAACAACCCAAATTTTTCAAAATCCAATTGTTATATGGAGAGAAGGTGAGGTGAAATCTGACCAGGGGCACAGACAGCAAAACAAATGTTACAGGGGTGATAACCCTTCCCTTTGCTATCCAAAAAACATAAAAAATATTGTTTTGGCTGGAGCTACACTTAAAAAATGTACCACAAATTCAACTTAACAAACCTACAGAATGTATATTATTTGTAACCTGGGGAGATCAGATATAGTGACTGCAGGCTCCTGGGGAGATCAGATATAGTGACTGCAGGCTCCTGGGGAGAGCAGATATAGTGACTGCAGAGTCCTGGGGAGAGCAGATATAGTGAATGCAGGCTCCTGGGGAGATCAGATATAGTGAATGCAGGCTCCTGGGGAGATCAGATATAGTGAATGCAGGCTCCTGGGGAGATCAGATATAGTGAATGCAGGCTCCTGGGGAGAGCAGATATAGTGAATGCAGAGTCCTGGGGAGATCAGATATAGTGACTGCAGAGTCCTGGGGAGATCAGATATAGTGACTGCAGGCTCCTGGGGAGATCAGATATAGTGACTGCAGAGTCCTGGGGAGATCAGATATAGTGAATGCAGAGTCCTGGGGAGATCAGATATAGTGAATGCAGGCTCCTGGGGAGAGCAGATATAGTGAATGCAGAGTCCTGGGGAGAGCAGATATAGTGAATGCAGGCTCCTGGGGAGATCAGATATAGTGAATGCAGGCTCCTGGGGAGATCAGATATAGTGAATGCAGGCTCCTGGGGAGATCAGATATAGTGAATGCAGGCTCCTGGGGAGAGCAGATATAGTGAATGCAGAGTCCTGGGGAGATCAGATATAGTGACTGCAGAGTCCTGGGGAGATCAGATATAGTGACTGCAGGCTCCTGGGGAGATCAGATATAGTGACTGCAGAGTCCTGGGGAGATCAGATATAGTGACTGCAGAGTCCTGGGGAGATCAGATATAGTGACTGCAGAGTTCTGGGGAGACCAGATATAGTGAATACAGGCTCCTGGGGAGACCAGATATAGTGAATACAGGCTCCTGGGGAGATCAGATATAGTGAATGCAGGCTCCTGAGGAGATCAGATATAGTGACTGCAGGCTCCTGGGGAGATCAGATATAGTGAATGCAGGCTCCTGAGGAGATCAGATATAGTAAATGCAGAGTCCTGGGGAGACCAGATATAGTGACTGCAGGCTCCTGGGGAGACCAGATATAGTGAGTGCAGGCTCCTGGGGAGAGCAGATATAGTGACTGCAGGCTCCTGGGGAGATCAGATATAGTGAATGCAGGCCCCTGGGGAGATCAGATATAGTGAATGCAGGCCCCTGGGGAGATCAGATATAGTGAATGCAGGCTCCTAGGGAGAGCAGATATAGTGACTGCAGGCTCCTGGGGAGAGCAGATATAGTGACTGCAGGCTCCTGGGGAGATCAGATATGGTGACTGCAGAGTCCTGGGGAGATCAGATATGGTGACTGCAGAGTCCTGGGGAGATCAGATATAGTGAATGCAGGCTCCTGGGGAGAGCAGATATAGTGACTGCAGGCTCCTGGGGAGATCAGATATAGTGAATGCAGGCTCCTGGGGAGAGCAGATATAGTGACTGCAGGCTCCTGGGGAGATCAGATATAGTGAATGCAGGCTCCTGGGGAGATCAGATATAGTGAATGCAGGCTCCTGGGGAGAGCAGATATAGTGACTGCAGGCTCCTGGGGAGATCAGATATAGTGAATGCAGGCTCCTGGGGAGATCAGATGTAGTGAATGCAGGCTCCTGGGGAGAGCAGATATAGTGACTGCAGGCTCCTGGGGAGATCAGATATAGTGACTGCAGGCCCCTATTTTGTAGGCGCGATAACTTTTGCACAAACTCCGTCTAAGTGAAAGCCTGTCTATTTTCATAAAAATCATAAATAAAAGTAATGCACTCACAGGATATTAGGAAAGGATTAGCACATCATCAGTAGGAATGTCGTCATGTAAGGAGCTGCAGAGAACCGCAGGCAAGCGGCTGGGAAATGCAGTGTTCAGCCGTGAAGCGTCCGGATGGAAGAGAACTGCTGTAGTGCTGGGAGCTGAAATGCAAGTTTTTCAGGCTAGTGACAAACCAGCTGCTTGCCTGCCGATCTCTGCAGCTCCTTAGATGACAACAATCCTACTGATGTGCCTATCCTTTCCTAAAATCCTGTGAGTGCATTACTTTTTATGATTCTTATGCAAATAAACAAATTTACACTTAGATGGGGGTGCCATTCTTTCGCTTGTTTTTATAAGTATGTTGACCAAGGACCTCTCAATGTAGCTGCCACCATTATCTATAGTGACTGTTCCTATATATCCTCATCCTCCACTTGGTACCTATCTTTGGAGTCTGGATGCCTCAGCAGTGCCATTGTTTTGCAACCTATGAAACGAGGACTAAAGATTGCAGGTTGACAGTCGATATCAGATGGAAACCTGCCATCTTTCTAATCCTCGTTTCAGCATATAAGCCCTGAAGAAAGGATGTTGTGAACTCCAAACACATCGGCTTTATCCCCCAAACTAATGTAAAGATCAATATAAAAGGTTTACTGGAATTGATACAAACTTTTGCAAATAAATTTGATAAACGGCGCTCGTAGGATATAGTCCACCAAAACCCCCCTGGGGCAATAGACAAAGGTGAAATTAAGTGAAATTTATTTTTCACAGCAGCTATCGCAAAATGTACTAGACCCTGAAATATTGGGGGAAAAAAAACAATATAAACAGCGCTTTCGAATAGGTGAATTACAACTAATTAACAACATGATTTGCATAAATGACTATAAAGTGCTAGGTACTCAAAAAGTGCATTAGTGCTCCAATATTATTGCTGGTGCTCCACAATGGAGGACGGTGCCGTGTGCCACACCCCCCTGTTGTGACACCACTCACCAGATAGCAAGGACCCACAGCTTTCCAGTCTGGGGTCAGAAAAGCCTGGATCAAATAAGATCAGTTAGTTGGGAGACACAGCGTTTTCTCTGGAGCCTCTTACAGTGTTAATTTCAATAAATGTTCAAAGGTGCCCGATCATATTCATGTGGGAAACAAATAAGGAACCAATAGTGAAGAACTGTATTGATGAGGTAAACTTGCGCTGGCTAGGCGCTACTTACAAGAAACCAAAAACACAACAGACATCAGCATGGAGCTCCGGGTGCGCCGCTGGTCGGCGTGCGTTCCACGGACAGTGGAAGTGATGTCAGTGGTTAGGGAGACCGGAAGTGCGTCAACCTGTCCTTGATGACGCCCTGGAGGAGGGGCAAAACGCGTTGACGTACTTCACTATTGGTTCCTTCTTTGTTTTATTTCCCACATAAATATGATTGGGCATCTTTGAACATTTATGGAAATCAACACTGTAAGAGGCTCCAGAGAAAACGGTGCATCTCCCAGCTGATCTTATTTGATCTAAGCTTTTTTCTGACCCCAGACTGGAAAGCTGTTGGGTCCTTGCCATCTGGTGAGTGGGGTCACAACAGGGGGGTGTGGCACACGGCACCGTCCTCAATTGTGGAGCACCAGCAATAATATTGGAGCACTAAAGCACTTTTTAAGCCCCTAGCACTTTAGAGTGTAATTTATGCAAATCGTGTTTATTGTAGTTAATTAGTTGTACTTATTCACCGATTCGCAAGCGCGGTTTATAGGATACAAACTTTTGGTGCTCTCACCCTTTCACTAACTGCTTTGTTCACTCTACTGACCCCCCAGGGATACCCTGGCTGACAGACAGCGGCCTGTAAGGGTTGTACACCAAACTAATTTGTAGCCCATCATTGAATCCAGAGGTCCACTAACAATCTTTTCGGAAAATATATAAATAGCGACACAAACTGAACTAGCAATAAAGTTTAATGCAATGTCCATTCACAAAAATAAATAAATAAAAAGCCGGAGGCAATTTTGTTGGATGTGAAGGACGTCTTCTCACCTGGGGCGCTCTGTGCAAACCGCGCTTCCTGGATCACTGCAAGCTTTGGCTGGATGGTGCTTGGCTCCGGGTCCATCGGAACTGGCGAGCCTTCCCTGGAGAGGCTCTCCGGGGTCTGGACTCCACTCGAGTGTGCCGACAAAACGCCGGAGTGGTTTGGAGATGCTGGTGCACTCCTAGGAGGAAAGGACAAAAATCAGATTGGAGACCTCCACAGATAGATACAAAGATGGTAGAATTATTATACAGGGTGTGTGATGGGTCTGCACAGGTCAGATATTAGATGGCGCAGCAGCAGAGGAGATTTTAGGAATACTTAAAAAATGCAGAACAAAAATTCAATACATTGAAGTTATCAGTTCTGAGATGTGGCAGCTGCATTTTTTTTTTTTTTTTAAGGTTATTAACATTTTCTTTAAGGCTCGGTTTCCACTATTGTAAACCCGAAGTCGCGTCATTTTGCCGCCACATGAAGCAATGCCTGTGTATTCTTGAGGTCTATGGACCTCAAGTCGCATCAAAGTGGGACAAAAGTAGTACAGGGACTACTTTGAAGTCGCACAGATATGAACAGTGCTCATTAAAAATCATGGTGGGTACAACTTGTCATGTGACTTTGCAGTCCCAAGTCACATGACAAGTCGCATGGTGGAAACCGAGCCTAAATACAGAAAATCTCTGTTGATCCTAAAATAAATGTAGTGTCCTTGTATTTTGCTTTGCACTAAAATCTTAAATTGTAACTAAAAGGCATCTGAGCACCACAAAACAAAAACACTATATAAATTTTAATATTCAAAGCAAACTCCCCCATCCATGTCTCCACGATTTTGTTGAGAAATCACTTAAAAAAAAAAAAAAAAAAAGCACACCCCTCACCCTAGAATTTCCTACCCGTGGCCATCTTGAGTAAGGGCAGGTGACTCGTGTAGCATTTGCTTCCTGAAATCCATCTGCCCTTAGCTCAGGCATGCAGGCAGGGGGAGTGTGCTTAGCTGAGAAGATGCCTCCTCCCTTCCTGAAGACTCCTGGGATGTATGACACCATTTGCCTCGGCCCGGAACCAGAAAGTAACTGAAAACGCTAAAGTTTAAACACAAGTAAACATGATATACTTTCCTATCTACAGTGCCTTGAAGAAGTATTCAACACCATGAGGTGCAGATGAGGAGAGGGGGAAGTATTAGTAGTCCAAATCAGAAGAGAGCAGCCTAGGGTGATAACAGTACTCCTTAGACACCGTCCCCCCAGGACAGGAAGTGTGTAAATAGACGGATCACCAGGTCGAAATATACAAAATGCAACCACCACATTTAAGAACAAGCAAGTTGCAATGTATTAGGTTTTGGCTGCACTTTAAGGTACACTGGTTCTGGTCAAATGAGACTTTTGATGCACCGACTTGATGCCAAGAATAGCCAGACGCTTAGCTCATCTGAGCAGGGGGGAAATTAGCGACCAATTGGGAAAAACCAGGAAGGCCTGCCAATCGCTTCTATAGGAACGATCGGCAGGGTCGCTTGACCTGGCGAAATCTGGTTTACATTATCCTATAAACAGTATAGAAATTTCCAGACACGTGTTTAACCATAGCCGTCTGCAGTGTAGCAACCACCACCAGCAGAGGGCGCCGGGCACAAGAGCAGCTTGGAAGCGAGATGAATTCCAGGCACGGATGACTAATGCGTTGCCTTGGAAAGGATATCAGAGAAGGGCAGGAGAGAGGCAGACAATGGCTAATGTGGAAAGCAGCTCTGTTCAGCCACATGTACAGCCGCTCAATTCACATAAGAGACCCAAGTGGGTGTGAGGAAAGATAAGGGAAATACAGAGACAAGCGGCATACAAATCGTCATCTCACTGCATACAGAACACTAAAGAAACGATGAAATGCACAGGATGGGGGAAGAAAAAATACATCTATCACTTCTGTAAGGAAAAACAAACACACAGAAGAAAGCTGCATATAAATATATTAATGACGTTCCGAGACAATATTACAAATATGAAGGGTCTCGGTGATGTCACTGGTCTCTAGTGATTGGATAGGCTGTGTTCTCATGAATATGAAGGGTCTCGGTGATGTCACTGGTCTCTAGTGATGGATAGGCTGTGTTCTCATGAATATGAAGGGTCTCTGTGATGTCACTGGTCTCTAGTGATTGGATAGGCTGTGTTCTCATGAATATGAAGGGTCTCGGTGATGTCACTGGTCTCTAGTGATGGATAATATGTGTTCTCATGAATATGAAGGGTCTCGGTGATGTCACTGGTCTCTAGTGATGGATAGGCTGTGTTCTCATGAATATGAAGGGTCTCGGTGATGTCACTGGTCTCTAGTGATTGGATAAAACATATGATGTAATCGCGCTAAAGTCCATGAATATAAAATAACAGAAATAGTCAATAAATAATTCCACAGTAAAGTCTGTAATCCGTGAATCAATAAAAATCAGGGAAATCTATTTCTCCAGGATACCAAGGGCTGCTTCCTGTTGAGTGAAGTCGATCCTCCATATATGCATAAAAAACCAAAAAGAAAGCGCCTCTTAGGTATAAAGGATTTATTCACATGCTAAAAACATAGTAAACACTTACATTGAGGTGGATAATGTGCTGCTTCCATAAAGAACTTGTCCCGGTGTCTCTCAATAGTTCCCAGTGATCAGGGAGAGCCTAGGTGGACGCCGTGCGGGTGGCCGCGGACCTCCGCTCGGAAACACCGGCTGTATGAGCGGTGTAGTGGAAAAGTCACTTCCGCGTTCCAGCGGATCACATGGGGGATGACGTCACTCGGGCAGTTCAGATTAGCTGGGGACCACTACGCGTTTCAGAGCATGCGCGAAGCTCGTAACGGGCATGCGCGCTCCTTTTTCAAGTGTATTGTGGGAGAAGCTAACCAGGAAGCTAAATAACTCTAGGATGATGATAAGAGCCAATCATGACTAAGGAGGGGAGGGGATAACAGTATTAGGAACAAATTCTCTATGGATTACAAACTTAATGAATAAATTGATAATGTTGATAGAGTATTTTGACAAAACGAAAATGTGAAATCAGAATATTAAATAATACAAAGTAATTATATATTATGATAATAAGTAAAGATCATAATTAGAAAATATATGACTAAAAATGAAAATAAAAATAAAAATAAAAATAAATATAAAAATAAAAATAATAAAAATAAAATTCATAAAAATAATAGTAATAATATGTGGATAAAATAATGATAAATAAAATAATAGTATATATAAATATTCCGGCATGAAGAAAATTCTTATCTAAAAATTCTTGTCTAAAATGGGCTAGGATACTGAATACGAAAATTATATGTATGTCCCTATATATATCGTTATTATTGGGACTAAAAGTGTAAATACAAGTGTATACAATACAACAAGTAACAAATGTGCATATATGTATACACACATAACACACATGTATACACACACATGCACATACATATACGTACGTACATGCGTATACGCATGCGCACATATATAGGAGAAAGGGCCTCAGTATGTTAATAGGTTGATAACAACAAATATATATTAGTAACAATATAATAGGCAGCAGGACACTCTTAATTCTATTATATTTATATCAGTAATATGTGAAAAGAGGACCTCAGTATGTTGATGGATTAATAGCAATAAAATAATAAACAGCAATAAAAATTAATATAAACATTCCATTCCGTATAATATGCCGCAGAAACCCTAAATTAAAATATATTATATATAGATGGTCTGATAAAGGTAATTTTAGTGAGTATATTTAGATAAAAGGATACGTTCTATAAGATGGTGTTGACCTCCAGTTCCTCATTTAACCCGTTAGGTGCTAAAGTATCTAAAATAAAAATCCAAAAAGTTTCACGCTCACAAAGTTTGGAAAAACGTTCAGCCTCGGATAATTTGTGTGGAATAGACTCAATTACCCAAACCTGTAGGCCGACAGTGGATTTCTGGTGACATTCAAGGAAATGTCTGGGAACGCTGTGTTCATCACAGCCTTGTTCTATAAAACGGCGATGTTTGCCGAACCGTTGTCGCAAAGGACAAATAGTGCGTCCAACGTACAGTAATTTACAGGGGCATGTGAGACAATACACAACGTAATCTGTAGAGCAGTTATAAAAGCCTTCTAGTTGGTATGTTTTATCCTTATGTTGGAAGCTTCGTTGGCCGTGTCTAACGAAAGTACAGGTTTTACATAAGGCCTTATTGCATCTATACATACCCGTGAGTGGAATCAGGCAGAGTGGGCTCTCTGATTTGTTGGTTTTAAATTTACTAGGTGCCAATTTATTTTTTAATGTTGGGGCCCTTCTATAGGTAACCATTGGTTTATCACCAAGGTCGTTAAGAAGAAAAGGGTCCTGTTTAAGAATACCCCAATGTTTAAGGAGTATAGATTCCATTCTTCTATGTTTATTGTGATACCTAGTAATAAAGCGAACCGTACCCTGATCAGTCTGTTTGGTTGTTTTGGGTTTTTTTCCGGGGAGGTAAATGGCATGAGCTTGGTCAACCAGTTTTTCAGGAAACCCCTTTTCTAAAAATTTATTTTTAAGATGTATACTCTGTGCAATGTAATCTGATTCCCTGGTGCAGTTCTGCCTCAATCTACAAAATTGGCCCTTTGGTATGTTATTTATCCACTGTGGATGATGACAGCTGGTAAAATGCAGATACGAATTACCTGATGTCGGTTTCGTATAATTGCGGGAAAAAATGGAATTGGCATCATGAAATAATTCTAAATCAAGAAAAGGGAGACTTTCATTGTTGTATTCAAATGTAAATGAAAGACCAAAGTCATTGGTATTACAATGCGAAACGAAACATTCCATAGACGATGGTGGGCCATCCCAAATGACTATAATGTCATCTATAAATCTGCCAAAAAATATAATGTGTCGGGCAAAGGGATTATTGTTCCATATGTATTTTTCTTCCCACAGACCCATGGTAAGGTTGGCGTAGGAAGGGGCAAAATTAGTGCCCATGGCTTTTCTTCTTAACGACCTTGGTGATAAACCAATGGTTACCTATAGAAGGGCCCCAACATTAAAAAATAAATTGGCACCTAGTAAATTTAAAACCAACAAATCAGAGAGCCCACTCTGCCTGATTCCACTCACGGGTATGTATAGATGCAATAAGGCCTTATGTAAAACCTGTACTTTCGTTAGACACGGCCAACGAAGCTTCCAACATAAGGATAAAACATACCAACTAGAAGGCTTTTATAACTGCTCTACAGATTACGTTGTGTATTGTCTCACATGCCCCTGTAAATTACTGTACGTTGGACGCACTATTTGTCCTTTGCGACAACGGTTCGGCAAACATCGCCGTTTTATAGAACAAGGCTGTGATGAACACAGCGTTCCCAGACATTTCCTTGAATGTCACCAGAAATCCACTGTCGGCCTACAGGTTTGGGTAATTGAGTCTATTCCACACAAATTATCCGAGGCTGAACGTTTTTCCAAACTTTGTGAGCGTGAAACTTTTTGGATTTTTATTTTAGATACTTTAGCACCTAACGGGTTAAATGAGGAACTGGAGGTCAACACCATCTTATAGAACGTATCCTTTTATCTAAATATACTCACTAAAATTACCTTTATCAGACCATCTATATATAATATATTTTAATTTAGGGTTTCTGCGGCATATTATACGGAATGGAATGTTTATATTAATTTTTATTGCTGTTTATTATTTTATTGCTATTAATCCATCAACATACTGAGGTCCTCTTTTCACATATTACTGATATAAATATAATAGAATTAAGAGTGTCCTGCTGCCTATTATATTGTTACTAATATATATTTGTTGTTATCAACCTATTAACATACTGAGGCCCTTTCTCCTATATATGTGCGCATGCGTATACGCATGTACGTACGTATATGTATGTGCATGTGTGTGTATACATGTGTGTTATGTGTGTATACATATATGCACATTTGTTACTTGTTGTATTGTATACACTTGTATTTACACTTTTAGTCCCAATAATAACGATATATATAGGGACATACATATAATTTTCGTATTCAGTATCCTAGCCCATTTTAGACAAGAATTTTTAGATAAGAATTTTCTTCATGCCGGAATATTTATATATACTATTATTTTATTTATCATTATTTTATCCACATATTATTACTATTATTTTTATGAATTTTATTTTTATTATTTTTATTTTTATATTTATTTTTATTTTTATTTTTATTTTCATTTTTAGTCATATATTTTCTAATTATGATCTTTACTTATTATCATAATATATAATTACTTTGTATTATTTAATATTCTGATTTCACATTTTCGTTTTGTCAAAATACTCTATCAACATTATCAATTTATTCATTAAGTTTGTAATCCATAGAGAATTTGTTCCTAATACTGTTATCCCCTCCCCTCCTTAGTCATGATTGGCTCTTATCATCATCCTAGAGTTATTTAGCTTCCTGGTTAGCTTCTCCCACAATACACTTGAAAAAGGAGCGCGCATGCCCGTTACGAGCTTCGCGCATGCTCTGAAACGCGTAGTGGTCCCCAGCTAATCTGAACTGCCCGAGTGACGTCATCCCCCATGTGATCCGCTGGAACGCGGAAGTGACTTTTCCACTACACCGCTCATACAGCCGGTGTTTCCGAGCGGAGGTCCGCGGCCACCCGCACGGCGTCCACCTAGGCTCTCCCTGATCACTGGGAACTATTGAGAGACACCGGGACAAGTTCTTTATGGAAGCAGCACATTATCCACCTCAATGTAAGTGTTTACTATGTTTTTAGCATGTGAATAAATCCTTTATACCTAAGAGGCGCTTTCTTTTTGGTTTTCTAGTGATTGGATAGGCTGTGTTCTCATGAATATGAAGGATCTCGGTGATGTCACTGGTCTCTAGTGATTGGATAGGCTGTGTTCTCATGAATATGAAGGATCTCGGTGATGTCACTGGTCTTTAATGATTGGATGGGCTGTGTTCTCATGAATATGAAGGGTCTCGGTGATGTCACTGGTCTCTAGTGATGGAAAGGCTGTGTTCTCATGAATATGAAGGGTCTCGGTGATGTCACTGGTCTCTAGTGATGGAAAGGCTGTGTTCTCATGAATATGAAGAGTCTCGGTGATGTCACTGGTCTCTAGTGATTGGATAGGCTGTGTTCTCATGAATATGAAGAGTCTCGGTGATGTCACTGGTCTCTAGTGATTGGATAGGCTGTGTTCTCATGAATATGAAGGGTCTCAGTGATGTCACTGGTCTCTAGTGATTGGATAGGCTGTGTTCTCATGAATATGAAGGGTCTCGGTGATGTCACTGGTCTCTAGTGATTGGATAGGCTGTGTTCTCATGAATATGAAGAGTCTTGGTGATGTCACTGGTCTCTAGTGATTGGATAGGCTGTGTTCTCATGAATATGAAGGGTCTCGGTGATGTCACTGGTCTCTAGTGATTGGATAGGCTGTGTTCTCATGAATATGAAGGGTCTCGTGATGTCACTGGTCTCTAGTGATTGGATAGGCTGTGTTCTCATGAATATGAAGGGTCTCGGTGATGTCACTGGTCTCTAGTGATGGATAGGCTGTGTTCTCATGAATATGAAGGGTCTCTGTGATGTCACTGGTCTCTAGTGATTGGATAGGCTGTGTTCTCATGAATATGAAGGGTCTCGGTGATGTCACTGGTCTCTAGTGATTGGATAGGCTGTGTTCTCATGAATATGAAGGGTCTCGGTGATGTCACTGGTCTCTAGTGATTGGATAGGCTGTGTTCTCATGAATATGAAGGGTCTCGGTGATGTCACTGGTCTCTAGTGATGGATAATATGTGTTCTCATGAATATGAAGGGTCTCGGTGATGTCACTGGTCTCTAGTGATGGATAGGCTGTGTTCTCATGAATATGAAGGGTCTCGGTGATGTCACTGGTCTCTAGTGATTGGATAGGCTGTGTTCTCATGAATATGAAGGGTCTCGGTGATGTCACTGGTCTCTAGTGATTGGATAGGCTGTGTTCTCATGAATATGAAGGATCTCGGTGATGTCACTGGTCTTTAATGATTGGATGGGCTGTGTTCTCATGAATATGAAGGGTCTCGGTGATGTCACTGGTCTCTAGTGATGGATAGGCTGTATTCTCATGAATATGAAGGGTCTTGGTGATGTCACTGGTCTCTAGTGATGGATAGGCTGTGTTCTCATGAATATAAAGGGTCTCTGTGATGTCACTGGTCTCTAGTGATTGGATAGGCTGTGTTCTCATGAATATGAAGGGTCTCGGTGATGTCACTGGTCTCTAGTGATTGGATAGGCTGTGTTCTCATGAATATGAAGGGTCTCGGTGATGTCACTGGTCTCTAGTGATTGGATAGGCTGTGTTCTCATGAATATGAAGGGTCTCGGTGATGTCACTGGTCTCTAGTGAATGGATAGGCTGTGTTCTCATGAATATGAAGGGTCTCGGTGATGTCACTGGTCTCTAGTTATGGATAGGCTGTGTTCTTATGAATATGAAGAGTCTTGGTGATGTCACTGGTCTCTAGTGATTGGATAGGCTGTGTTCTCATGAATATGAAGAGTCTCGGTGATGTCACTGGTCTCTAGTGATTGGATAGGCTGTGTTCTCATGAATATGAAGGGTCTCGGTGATGTCACTGGTCTCTAGTGATTGGATAGGCTGTGTTCTCATGAATATGAAGAGTCTCGGTGATGTCACTGGTCTCTAGTAAACGGATAGGATGTGTTAATGTACATATATTGTGTCAGTGCCATCACCAGTATCTCGCTAATGAGCTGCCCATCTATAATCATCACCCTGTATACCGCTGTACATTACAAATTATTTCCCGGTTTTGTGGTAGGATCTGTGATCTATTAATTATATTGTCAAGTACAGAATGTGGCAAAGTCGTGTAGTTTGTGTTTAGATGGTGACAGGAGGATTACAGACTGGGATCATCAAGCGCATTGGTTTCCCATATTGAAGTGATGCATAAAGAGAGTGAATGGTATTTATCTTCTCTTTATGAATGGCATAACAAGAACAAAAAACTTGGTCTCCACAAGCACATGGTGCTGGGATATAAACACCGTTATATATAAAGCAGGATATTAAGCATTGTGTGACATTCCATAAACAGGCCTATAATACAAGCGTGTGGTTTGTAGGAAGGACATTCACTGCTTACCTTGAGGAAAGGGGTCCTAAGGGCGTCCTGAAACACGGCACACCCCGGGGCCTTCGTTTTCTAAAAGCTTGCTCTATAAGTTTGCTCTCGGACGCTGGGTCTATCCTCCAGAAGGATCCTTTGCCGGGCTCTTCCTGGGATCGTGGGACTTTGATAAAATACCGGTTGAGAGAAAGGTTGTGACGGATAGAATTCTAAAAAAACACAAAAAGATAAGAATTATTTTGGAAAGCAACATCCATGTGAAAAATCAAACACACACTCAAAATAAGGAAAAAAAAAATCATTTAAAAAAAAAAAAAAAATCAATGGGGTCGATTTACTTAAACCTTTCTCACACTGAGGTGCTTTGCAGGCGCTATAGCGTTAAAAATAGTGCCTGCAAAGCGCCCTGAAACAGCGGCTCCATTCACTGCTGTGTGAAAGCCCCGAGGGATTTCACACTGGAGCGGTGCGCTGCCAGGGAGGGCATCAGAAAAAGTCCTGCCAGCAGCTTCTCTGGAGCGGTGAACTCACTGCTCCTAAGCGCCGCTGCCCATTGAAAACAATGGGGCAGCGCTGCTATACCGCCGCTAAAAATAGCGCCCCTTTACCGCTGACGCCCGGGGCAGCTCAGTGTGAAATGGGCATAAAACTGGCGAGTGCAAAGTCTGGTGCAGTTCTGCATGGGAGCCAATTGGCTTCCAGTTTTTTGGGGTTTTTTTGTCAGAGCTTAATTGAACAAGCTGAAGTTGGAAGCTGATTGGCTGCCAAGCACAGCTGGTCCAGGTTTTGCACTCTCCAGTTTCAGTAAATCAATCCCAATGTAACTCCAGACTGAAGACCTGCAGATTCTAACCACAGGAATCATTTAAAAGCCAAGTTCACCTTTTACACCACATTACCCCCACATGTAACAAGGTGCCAAGCAGTGTCCCCGTTCCCACACCCCCCTTTATAAAAGGACCGGGACACTGCCCACGTGCAAGAGGAGTTGCACGATATCATGTGCTTCAACTGTCGCATGCACCGTACAACACTATAGGCTTCTGCCTATAGCCTCCCAGAGCTTCTACAATGATTTCTCTCAAACAATTTGCAGCAACACCTCACATGGAGTGGTTTGAACGCCGTTTACATGACTCGACCGACGCAGGAGAGGACTGGGCGCTTTAAAAAAAAAAAAAAAAAAAAAAAAAAAGGGTATTGCTTATTTTTACACTTTTCCCTTTAACTTTTTTTTTTGATCACTTATTCCTATTACAAGGAATATAAACATCCTTTGTGATAGGAATAGGGCATGACAGGCCCTCTATATGGAGAGATCTGGGGGGTCTCCAAGTCCTCACATCTCTCCTCTATGCTGGAAAACCCGAGACCAAAAAAAAAAACCGACAGTGTTTACATCTGGTATAAACAAGGCCAAGGATAAATCCAAGGGAAAAAACAAGAGTTTACATCTGCCAGAGCTGGTGATCCATCAGATTTCGTAACGGAAGTAACATTCCGTCGCTGCCATCTTGGTACACCTCACACTAGGCCTACAGTCTGAAGTTGCCAAGCGGACATCTTTTTACACCCACCAAAATCTTGCATGTAACACTTATTTAACTGAGCTTATATCATGAAACACAGTATTAAGAAGTCCTCGACACGGTTTTGATGTTGACTTTTAAAATCAGTGGCAAGCCTGCCGATCTCACAGGTTTGATAATCTGACAGAAGACTGCCGCTTTTAAAATTATACATCAAAACAGGTTTTAGATGGAGAGGGGCTAGCGAGGCGAGGGGCTGGCGAGGCGAGGGGCAGGCGAGGCGAGGGGCAGGCGAGGCGAGGGGCAGGCGAGGCGAGGGGCAGGCGAGGCGAGGGGCCGGCGAGGCGAGGGGCCGGCGAGGCGAGGGGCCGGCGAGGCGAGGGGCCGGCGAGGAGAGGGGCCGGCGAGGAGAGGGGCCGGCGAGGAGAGGGGCCGGCGAGGAGAGGGGCCGGCGAGGAGAGGGGCCGGCGAGGCGAGGGGCCGGCGAGGCGAGGGGCCGGCGAGGAGAGGGGCCGGCGAGGAGAGGGGCCGGCGAGGAGAGGGGCCGGCGAGGAGAGGGGCCGGCGAGGAGAGGGGCCGGCGAGGCGAGGGGCCGGCGAGGAGAGGGGCTGGCGAGGCACTGGTCAGTATCAGAGCCGGATGCACACAGGTTACATAAGCCGTGATCGGTAGAGCGAGAGTGATAATTCTAGCACCAGACCTCCTCTGTAACTCTAAACATGTAAGCTGTAAAAAAGCTGTAGCAAACTGGATCATGCTTTGCTGGCGGTTTTCACCTTCCTCTGGATCAACTGTGGGTGAAGGATTGTTTATATGGGATTGTAAATATTTTTTTTCTTTTTTATTGGTTGAACTAGATGGACTTGTGTCTTTTTTTCAACCTGTGTAACTATATAACCAGACAACTCCTAGAAATCAAATATCATATCAGATTTATACAGTTGATAATAATCCACAGGCTTTACACCTTTTATACTCTGTCCCTAAAGAACTCCAACATGCCCACAAATTGCCCACATATGCATCTATATACAGTACTGTGCAAAAGTTTTAGGCAGGTGTGAAGAAATGCTGTAAATGAACAATGCTATCAGAAAAAGAAGCGGTTAACGTTTATTTTTTTTATCAATTAACAAAATGGAAAGTAAATGAACAGAAGAGAAATCCAAATTAATATTTGGGGTGACCGCCCTTTGCCTTCAAAACCACATCAATAATTCTAGGTAGACTTGCACAGTTTTTGAAGGCACTCGGCAGGTAGGTTGTTCTAGGTACATCTTGGAGGACTAGGCACAGATCTTCTGTGTATGTCGGCTGCCTCACACCCTTCTGTCTCTTCATGTCATCCCAGACAGACTCCATGATGGTGAGATCAGGGCTCTGTGGGGGTCAAACCATCACTTCCAGGACTCATTGTTCTTCTTTACACTGAAGATAGTTCTTATGACATTGGCAGACACAAGGTAGTTATACTGCATCAGCAAGGTCTCTTCCAGGCAAAGATTTCAAAGCAAACTGGAGTTTCAAGATGTGCTGTACAAGTGCTTTTGAAGAAGCACAAAGAAACGGGTGACACCGAGGAGCGAAGACATAGCGGTCAGCTAAGGAAATATAATGCTGCAGATGAAAGACACATCATGCTTATTCCCTTCCATGTCTGAAGATGTCCAGCAGTGCCATCAGCACAGAACTGGTGGAAACCCGTGGTGCCCAGATATACCCAGCCGCAAGCTCTGGATGTACGAGGGGCTGGAGACGCGATGACGTCACTCCAGAGCCATCGGCTGCGAAGCTCTGAAGGTCCACCATGGTATGCCGGACCTTCAGAGCGCATGCGCTTGTGACATCATCGACTTCATCCATTGAGAATAGCTCCTAAACCGTGCCTATTCAGAAGATATTCAATGAACCTACAGGCCTACCATTAGGTACAAGTCCATAAAGAAGACATTACTACCACTATTTATTTCTGAAAGCATTTCTTCACACTGCCTAAGGCCCCTTTCACACGGACAGACCGTTCAGGTCCACCTGTCAGTTTTTTTTTTAGGCGGACCTAAACAGATGCTCCACGCAGGTCTGCTCCGCTAAAATCAGACGTAAGGGCGATACGTTCGCCTCCTTCCTGGCGGATCGGATGAAATCTGATGAAAACGGACAAGCTGTGTTTTCGTCCGATCCCTCCATAGGAATCAGCGGTGCTCTGACAGGCCCCTCCCCGCTCAGTCAGGCCCCTCCCCGCTCAGTCAGGCCCCTCCCCGCTCAGTCAGGCCCCTCCCCGCTCAGTCAGGCCCCTCCCCGCTCAGTCAGCAGAGATCAATGGAGAGATCTGCTGAGCTGGCGGACTCTGCTGAGCAGATCCGCCTTGTGTGAATGAGGCCTAAAACTCTTGCACAGTACTGCAGCAAATTCCCCAGTGCTGTAAAGAGAAAGCCGAGTCTATCACATCTGTCTTTGCACCAGAAGACCTTACACTCTAAAGCCCCACCAGTCCCACATAATTTTTTTACATTTATATAGCGCGGACATATACCACAGTGCTGTACAGAGAACACACGGCCGTTTACATTGAAAATGGTGGACACTTTGAAGATCTGAGCAGTCACACTGCTAGGATGAGGAGCTAAAATCTCTCGTTTCCACCCGAAATCACATCTGGCCGTTGTCAGACTGGCCTGACACATTACTGACACATTACTGACACATCCAGCCGCTCCCTATTAAAGCCAGAAGGCATGGGAGAAGGTGAGGCTACAATAAGATGACAGGTAGGAAGGGGTTCCAGCCCCCCCCGAGGGAAGATCAGGTTTAGTGGAGAACGGCGACGTGAAAAGCGGACATTGTGCGTTTATCATCTGCTGATCTTTTTTTATACTGTCGTTACTTACAGCCTGAAGAAATGTCCCCCGGTAAGCGGAGGAAGCCCCCCCAGACCTGATAATTGATATATATATGATGTGTTGATAAGCAGCATGATGAAAGCGGACTGCTGAGTGAGCCTAGGAAGGAACACATGTATCCACACAGACCACGATCAAAAACAGACAGATATCAATCAAGCACACCTTCAGCCAAAATAAACCCCGGTGTCAGTCCGCGCCCATCACAGGCCGCCCCCCCCCCCCCCCCGCCGCCGCCGCCGCCGCCGCCGCCGCAGATCTACACAGGACAGACAAGAGAGCTTTCCAGAGTAAAAGGAAACGGATGGTGAGGCTCCCACAAAAGGTGAAAAGTCGCCAACTTTCCAGATCGCTCTCAGCAAGCAGACATCTTGTTTTTCCTCCCCTTGGCTGGAGGTCACCTCCTTGCCGTCAAGCTGTACGTACAGATGTGCTGATAAGTTTACATACCCCCGCAGAATTTAAATCTCAGATCACCACCATTACTAGTAAAAAAAATTAAAAAAAATTCCATAAATCTTTCCCATAGTTTGTAGACGTGATAACTTTTGCACAAATCAATAAACGCTTATTACGATTTTTTGTTACCAAAAATATGTAGAATACATATCGGCCTGAACTGATGAAGAAATTTGTTTTTTTTAAAGAATTTGGGGGATATTACAGCAAAAAGTAAACAGTTTTTCAAAAATTGTCGCTCTTTTTTGTTTATAGCGCAAAACATAAAAACCGCAGAGGTGATCAAATACCAGCAAAAGAAAGTTCTATTTGTGGGGGGGAGACACAAATTTCGTTTGAGTACAACGTCAAACGACCGCGCAATTGTCAGTTAAAGCGACGCAGTGCCAAATTGTAAAAAGTGCTCTGGTCAGGAAGGGGGGGGGGGGGGGTAAAATCTTCCGGGGCTGAAGTGGTTAAAGAGGAGCATGGTTACTAATAAAGGGAGAAGATTATTACTGGGATGACGGAGAGGAAATAAATCGCCTCTACACTGCGGTTGAACACTCACAAGCTGGACACTAATAAAGGACATGACATCACTTCCTCACTGACCTCCCTTATTTTGGCTGGGCTCCTGCCAAACACAGATTTAAAAGGGACATCGCATTTTCCTGACTTTCATTACTGAACCACTTCAGCCCCGGAAGATTTACCCCCCCTTCATGACCAGGCCATTTTTTCAGATACGGCACTGCGTTACTTTAACTGACAATTGCGCGGTCGTGCGATGATGTACACAAAATGTATATCCTTTTTTCTCCCACAAATAGAGCTTTCTTTTGGTGGTATTTGATCATCTCTGCCGTTTTTATTTTTTGCGCTATAAACAAAAAAGGACCGACAATTTTTACTAGGGGGAGGCATGGAGCCTTTGCAGGAACACAGGATACATAACACAATGGCAGTTTGCCTTGTTTACATAGACAGACTGCCGTTCTCCCTATGTACCGAATGATCGGCAGTTGCTGGAGGGCACCAAGTCCATGGTACCCGCTGATCAGCTCCTGCTGTGTATGATCACAGTGGGCGAGCATAGTCGCACCCGCTACCTGAAAAACTTATATACACACACACACACGTGATCCGGTACACAGCTGACGCTGTGTAGCAGGTAACTACTATAGGGAAGTCGGCAAGTAGCTAATGAATAAAAAAAAAAAAAAAAACACACCACATATTTTTTTGTAAAATATAAAAGATGACGTCAAGCTGAGTAAATAGATACCCAACAAGTCATGCTTTAAAATTGTGCACGCTTGTGGGAATGGCGACACAGTGGTGTAGTGGGTAGCACTCTCACCTAGCAGTAATAGGGTCACTGGTTCAAATCCCAACCACGACATCATCTGCCTGGAGTTTGCATGTTCTCCCTGTGCCTCTCCCTGGGTTTCCTCCGGGTACCCTGGTTTCCTCCCACACTCCAAAGACATGCTGATAGGTTAATCAGATCCTGTCTATAAATTGGCCCTAGTATATGTATATGTGTTTGTGTGTCGGGACCCTACGGGGTAAATGACCGCGCAATATCAAGATGCAACTCAACTCAAACTACGATACTTAAATATTTGAAATGCAAGTGAGAAAAAAATGCAATATATTGCAGCTTGCCAGTCCTTGGATATGGTGGCTGCATTTGTTTTTTGTCCACCCCCCCCCCTTTAATTTCACCTGCTGATCCTGCCAGTGACACATGTCCTGTGGTAAGGTGACAAAGCTCACTGAATACTAAATAAAGCTGTTCATTTCGTAAAGTGAATATTCAGTTTGCAAACAGAAGGTGAGTTCACTTCAACAATCCAATCACAGGCAACTAAAAACTTGCACTTGAAAACACAAGGGGGAGGATTTACTAAGACTGATGAGTGCAAAATCTGGTGCAGCCGTGCATGGGAGCCAATCAGCTTCCATCATCAGCTTGTTTAAGCTTTAAACAAAAAAAAAACAAAAAAAAACAAACACACCTGGAAGCTGATTGGTTTCTATGAAGAGCTGCACCAGATTTTGCTCTCCCCAGTTCCAGTAAATCGGCTCCCATGTGACCGGCCCACAGTGTACAGACACCTCCCCCCACCCAATCTTATCCACATTATTCTACACCCACTCACACCTCCTGGGCACTTACCTGCCAGCCTTTGTCCGCTGTTCTATAGTAGGGGTAGTTTTTCGTTATGTGTGTGTAGATGCCATTTAAGGTGAGCTGCTTGTCTGGGGCCATGGTAATTGCTTGTACTATTAGCTGTGCATAAGAGTACGGGGGCTTGGAGTCATCCTGTAAGGAGGAGGAGATCAGTCAGCACATGTAATAATAATAATAATAATAATAATAATAATAATAATAATAACGGGGGGTACACACACACACACACACACACACACACACTGGACGGGGAAAGCAGAGACGTTACCTTAGGACTGTCTCCGCCTGAAGCTTCTTTGTCGTTCTCCAAGTGGGAATTGTCGGAGATCAGGTCTGCGGGTATAACTCGGCCCATTTTATACCCAGATGAGCCAGCACCACGGGGGCTAGAGGGGCAAGAGTTTGCAGCGCTGGAGAAAGGGGAGAGAAATATTCCATCAACTAAACATCACCACTAGATAACTGTTATAAAATGAACTCCAATCACCTCTCTAAATAGAAATTTGCAATACATAGGTGAACTGTTCACACCATCTTTTTGCAGTAACACGGGCTACGGTGCATGGGTGTGGTACGGGGTCATTCATTCTGAATTGTGGGAAAGACGAGGCGTAAATGGGCCCTCAAACTGCTGTATGGGGAGAGAAACTACTATGGTGAAATCTCCCCAATGTGGGAGGGGCAGAGACACTACAGCAGGAAACTCATCATTGTGGGACAGAGATACAAACTACCATAGAGAAAGCTCATCACTGTCTCCTTAACCCTTCTACAATGGCAAGTTGCCCACAGTAGTTTCCCGTGCAGTAGTTTGTGTCTCTGCCCCTCCTACAATGGGGAGATTTCCTGCAGTAGTTTGTGTCTCTGCCCCTCCCACAATGGGGAGATTTCCTGCAGTAGTTTGTGTCTCTGCCCCTCCCACAATGGGGAGATTTCCCTGCAGTAGTTTGTGTCTCTGCCCCTCCCACAATGGGGAGATTTCCCTGCAGTAGTTTGTGTCTCTGCCCCTCCCACACTGGGAAGATTTCCCTGCAGTGGTTTGTGTCTCTGCCCCTCCCACATTGGGGAGATTTCCCTGCAGTGGTTTGTGTCTCTGCCCCTCCCACAATGGGGAGATTTCCCTGCAGTAGTTTGTGTCTCTGCCCCTCCCACAATGGGGAGCTTTTCCTGCAGTGGTTTGTGTCTCTGCCCCTCCCACATTGGGGAGATTTCCCTGCAGTGGTTTGTGTCTCTGCCCCTCCCACATTGGGGAGATTTCCCTGTAGTGGTTTGTGTCTCTGCCCCTCCCACAATGGGGAGATTTCCCTGCAGTGGTTTGCGTCTCTGCCCCTCCCACACTGGGGAGATTTCCCTGCAGTGGTTTGTGTCTCTGCCCCTCCCACACTGGGGAGATTTCCCTGCAGTGGTTTGTGTCTCTGCCCCTCCCACAATGGGGAGATTTCCCTGCAGTGGTTTGTGTCTCTGCCCCTCCCACATTGGGGAGATTTCCCTGCATGGTTTGTGTCTCTGCCCCTCCCACAATGGGGAGATTTCCCTCCAGTAGTTTCACTCTACCCCTCCCACGAGGAGATTTCCTGCAGTAATGTCTATGCCCCTCCCACAATGAAGAGATTTACACATCAAAAATACATAAAAGTGTATACATTTGCTACACAAGTCATTGTAATTGAATGTTTTTAAAAATGTCCTTTTCTTTTCAATCTGTAGCTCCAATTCTCTGTAAAAGGCAATAAGGAACCTGGAGGTGTCCTGTACACAGATTGTATACAGAGCGCCTCCCAGAAATGTCATTTCCTGCTTGTGTGATTGGCTCACTGATTTTTCAAGAAGTCTGCACTAAGATACAAGTGACAATTTGGCCATCCCCTGGTGAGACACTCCCAGGGCATTTCACACGGGGCAGATCCAATTTGCTCAGAAGATCTGTCTGCAGATCCTCCACTGTACAGTTTATAGGTCACATTAATCACTTAAGGACCGGGCCTATTTTTCAGACTCAATGTTTTTTGCTAGAAAATGACTTCGAACCCCAAACATTATATATATTATTTTCAGAGACCCTAGAGAATAAAATGACAGACGTTGCAATACTTTGTCACACCGTATTTGCGCAGCGGTCTCACAAGCGCATTTTTTTGGGGGGAAAAAAACATACACATTTTTGAATTAGAAAAATAGGACAACAGTAAAGTTAGCCCAATTTTTTTTTTTTATATTGTGAAAGATAATGTTACGCCGAGTAAATTGATACCCAACATGTTACGCTTCAAAATTGCATCCTCTGGTGGAATGGGGACAATCTTTTACCCCTAAAAATCTCCATAGGCGACGTTTAAAAATTTCTACAGGTTACCAGTTTGAGTTACAGAGGGGGCGATACCTCACATGTGTGGTTTGAATACCGTTTTCATATGCGGGCGCGACTTACGTACACGTGTGCTTTTGCGCGCGAGCTCGACAGGACGGGGCTCTTTAAATTAATTTTTTTCTTATTTTATGTTTACATTCCTTGTAATAGGAATAAAAGTGACCCAAAAGGTTTTTTTTTTTTTTTTTTTTTATATATATATATATATAGGACAGTGTAAAAAAAAAAAGTAAAATAAGAAAAAATTAAAAGCATACTGTTTTTATTGCATTTTAGTGTAAATATGAGGTCTTTTTGACCACAGATCTCACATTTTAGGAGGTCCTATCATGCTTTTAACTTTTTCTTTTTACTTTATTTTTACACTGTCCTATATAAAAAAAAAAAAAAAAAATCCCCCCTATTAAGACCATTGGGTTGAAGTGACATCCAGCCTGTGAGGAAAGAGGACCCGATAGTCTCCGCCGCTACCGATGGCTCCGGTAAGCGGAGGACGCGACAGGAGTGTGGCGGGAGGGGGGCCCTCTCTCCCGCCACCGATAAGAGATCTCACGGCAAATCCGCCACTGAGACCACTTTTATCTGAAAGGAGGATACCGGGGTTATTGAAGCCATCTGCTGCCATAACAACGGTTTTCCTCTTCAAACAGCCGACGTACAACTGTAGAGGGCGGTCTGTAAGTAGTTGGGTGGAAAAAGTTCTGAAATTATTTATCTTTGTCTAATTTTTTTTTTTACATCACAGAAAACTGAAATTTTATCCGGGGTGTGAAGACTTTATATCCACTGTATGTCATTCGGCCTTCCAAATCAGTTTATTCTGCCAATGGAGGAGGGAGGGAGGAGGGAAGGAGGGAGGAGGGAGGAGGGAGGAGGGAGGAGGGAGGAGGGAGGAGGGAGAAGGGAGAAGGGAGAAGGGAGAAGGGAGAAGGGAGAAGGGAGAAGGGAGAAGGGAGAAGGGAGGAGGAGGGAGAAGGGAGGAGGAGGGAGAAGGGAGGAGAAGGGAGAAGGGAGGAGAAGGGAGAAGGGAGGAGGGAGAAGGGAGGAGAAGGGAGAAGGGAGGAGGGAGAAGGGAGGGAGAAGGGAGGAGGGAGGAGGGAGGAGGGAGAAGGGAGGAGGAGGGAGAAGGGAGGAGGAGGGAGAAGGGAGGAGGAGGGAGAAGAGGGAGGAGGGAGGAGGGAGGAGGGAGGAGGGAGAAGGGAGGAGAAGGAGGGAGAAGGGAGGAGGAGGGAGAAGGGAGGAGGAGGGAGAAGGGAGGAGGAGGGAGAAGGGAGGGAGAAGGGAGGGAGAAGGGAGGAGGAGGGAGAAGGGAGGAGGAGGGAGAAGGGAGGAGGAGGGAGAAGGGAGGAGGAGGGAGAAGGGAGGAGGAGGGAGGAGGAGGGAGGAGGAGGGAGGAGGAGGGAGGAGGAGGGAGAAGGGAGGAGGGAGGAGGGAGGAGGAGGGAGAAGGGAGAAGGGAGGAGGAGGGAGAAGGGAGGAGGAGGGAGAAGGGAGGAGGGAGGAGGGAGGAGGGAGGAGGGAGGAGGGAGGAGCTCGCCATCTTCCTGGGTTGGTAGTGGTCACAACACCCGTTGGATGAGGTCACACTGAAGGTCCAATGTCAACCTTTGCAGCTGGAAATACAGAATATATTCAACACAAAAAAACACACATTGGTGGCACAACTAGAAGGGACTTTAGTGAGAATGTGTCTTTAAATAAAGGCCGCCCACTGATGGCAATTGTTGACTCAGACGATCGCTTTGTTTACTGGATCCTTATCCCAGGAAAGTAGAACAGTCTGTGTTTAGATTAGAAGAAACAAAATAAAAGAGGAAATAACTGGAACATGATGAAAGGCCAATTCCTGTACTCTGCTGTGTGAGCCGCGTTCTTCGCCTGAATGATCCCCAGCAGGAATCAAACCACCGCTCACAGCTCCAACCTTCACTGACATATATTGGTTAAGTAATAGAAAGCTCTGCGTGTTCGCGTTGTGTAGACTTGTTTTTTCCCTTAGCTTGGATAGGTAAAGGGATTTCTCTTGTAACACGTAGAGAAGTTTTCCCATTGTTTCCTGTTCTGAGGATGCAACAGGAAGTAAAAAGATATCTAAATAAATTAAATTTGGCATTAGAAGAAAGCTGATCTCCATATTTCATTGAAGTATATAATCACTTTCTCTTTTGCCCCCCCATCCTATATTTGAGAACATTTGCTAGTTTATGTTCAGCCTGCTGTATGAAAAGAAAAGAAAAAAAATAAAATCTAACAGCAGATGACCAGTGTAAGATTGAAGTTCTACCCAGGAAGTTGATCGTCCTGACAAAATTATTTTCCAAACAAGGATAAAAAAAAAAAAGAAAAATGACACAACCAAAATGTACAGAACCAGGGATCGATTATCGGTAAGGCCGATTATTGCAGGCCGATATCAGCATTTTCCATAAAATCAGCATCGGTTGCAAACTAGACCGATATTATTTCAAGGGGTTTTATTGGGGTGATGCCTGCAGCTGCAAGCATCACCCCCAGTACCGTTCTTTAGACCGGACGGTCGGCTTCATTGTAACAACCACCGATGTGGCTCAGCAGCCACTCGGCTGTTACTACAAGCAGCAGGACGGGACGTCCCCCACATCCGCCTTCTGCCGCTCACCCAGGGCTCTCTCGTCCCAACCAGGAGGCCCGAGCAACCAGCCGGCACCTCCGCCAGCTGCCGAAGACCGGAACAAAGCTGATGCTTTGTTCGGGTCCCAGATCTAGTAACCCGGAAGCGATGTCATGACATTACTTCCCGGATTACTGGCATTTTAAAGGCGCCAGTTTAAAAAAAAAAAAAAAAAGTATTCAAAAACACCAATCTTAAATTTTGAAAGTACAGAGGGGTTTGGGGGTCTTACAGACTCTCGATCCTTCCATAAAGAATACCCGTCACTGTCTATTACTGTCACAAGGGATGTTTACATTCCTCATGACAGCAATAACAGTGCTAAAAGATGCTAAATACGATAAGTGCTAAAATACGATATCGGTCGAGCCCTAGTCAGAACACTCCCCCTTCATCACAGCTTAGGAAGAGGAAGAAGATGAGGAAGAGGATGAGGATAAGGAAGAGGAAGAAGAGGATAAGGAAGAGGATAAGGAAGAGGAAAAGGAAGAGGATAAGGAAGAGGATAAGGAAGAGGATAAGGAAGAGGATAAGGAAGAGGATAAGGAAGAGGAGGAAGAGGATAAGGGAAGAGGAGGAAGAGGATAAGGGAAGAGGAGGAAGAGGATAAGGAAGAGGATAAGGGAAGAGGATAAGGGAAGAGGAGGAAGAGGATAAGGGAAGAGGAGGAAGAGGATAAGGGAAGAGGATAAGGGAAGAGGATAAGGGAAGAGGATAAGGAAGAGGAGGAAGAGGATAAGGGAAGAGGAGGAAGAAGATAAGGAAGAGGAGGAAGAGGATAAGGGAAGAAGAGGATAAGGAAGAGGAGGAAGAGGATAAGGAGGAGGATAAGGAGGAGGAGGAAGAGGATAAGGAAGAGGAAGACAGGTGTATACAAGGATGTCAGCAGCTGGTTCAAGCAGTCTACAGACATCTGACTTTTGCAAATAAAGTATTTTTATACAGAGTTTTCACAGCTGCTATCTAGAGATTTCTGGAGAGCTGCAACATGACTGGCAGCAACAAACAGCTCACAACACCGCCCAGTACAGCACTGCAAGGACTGTCATTGGTCGTTTCAGGAATACTGTAATACAAATAAGACCAATAGAATCATCCTCACCTTATCGTCCCGGTCGGGGAAGGCAGGGGGCTGATTAGGTGAGCTATGTTCTCTGGAATGTTTATGGTCAGGGGGGAGATCTGCGGCTGCACTGGTTTGATGGGGGACTCGGGGGCTTCCTGCTTCTCTTTCTTGTCACGTGAGAGCGCAGTAAACGTGATCTTGATATTTGTGCTGGGAAACCTGAAGGTGCATCTGTGGAAAAAAAGAGAGAGAAATGGGGTTCAGTACAGAAACAAAAGCATCACATTAAATATCAAGGAAGAGGAAAAACTGTTAATGGACATAACCACCCAGGGCCAGGCTGAGGCCCAACAGCGATTTCTGTAGATCTAGAATACAAAACTGCAGCAACCAGGACAGGGAGGAGGCCAAGTTTAAACATGGTCTGTCACCCACCCCGACCTCTATAGACAAAGTATGGAAGGAACTGCAGGCATAAGGCGTTCACATACCGACATCTGCAGGAGAAAAGACAGGAAGTGTCACAAAAAATGGCTCAGTAGAATCTAGAATGGTCCTCCTAAAGCAAACCTGGACGTTCCAGGAACTGGTGGCTCTTGCATTTTACCAACGAATCTGCTCCCTGCTGGATCCAGGTTACACCCATGCATTGGTACAGAGACATCACATTTAATAGACTGAACTACATCAAAGTACATTAAAAATACCTGTACAGAGACTACTGAAGCCATTACTGATCCTGAGCTTAGCAACTGACCAAAAAAGAACAAAAATATGCCGGTTATAGTCTACCATTGCTGCAATCCAGTGACTAAAAGTACTCAAGCCAAATGGTCAATGATAACCAGGGCTGGCAACTCCAACAATGGCAGCCTCCATATTTCAGAGGAAATGATCCCGTGTTTGGGTGAGGGGGGAATCGGCATTCTCCCTCATTTGCTCTTGTCTGGGACTCTAGGTGTGAGGGTTCATTTCATTTTATTTATTTGAGCGAAGCTGAACACGGCCAAGTTTTCTTTTTCTTTCT
The DNA here is from genome assembly GCF_042186555.1 of Aquarana catesbeiana. NCBI lineage: Eukaryota > Metazoa > Chordata > Amphibia > Anura > Ranidae > Aquarana > Aquarana catesbeiana. The sequence continues at coordinate 242,947,367 of NC_133335.1, forward strand.
ATGTAAGTTCCAATGTAGACGAACTCACAATATGGCAGCGGGCCAGTATGAAGTGAAAATAACCCGGGGCATTAATCTAGCTCAGACTTTGGCAGTGTGCGAGGAAAACTGCCCAGCGACAGCCTGCAGCCAAAATAGACCAAAGGCCTTACAGGGTGAGAGCAGTGCTGGTATTTGATCTGTATACTTTATGTACACAACAGGCACTCAGCCAACACAAAACCTCACAATACACAGCAACTCGGGATCAGGTCTGCCTGCACAACATCAACTTGTGTTACCTATTAGAGCTGCACGATTCCGGCTAAAATGAGAATCACCATTTTTTTTGCTTGGAGGATAGATCATGATTCTCTCACAATTCTCGCGGCGGAACATCTTTTACATTAAAACAAAAAAAAAAAATTGGGCTAACTTTACTGTTTTTTTTTTTTTTTTTTAATCATTGAAATGTATTTCTTCCCAAAAAATTGCATTTGAAAGACCGCTGGGCAAACGGTGTGACATAAAATATTGCAGCAATTGCCATTTTATTCCCTAGGGTCTCTGCTAAAATATATATATAATGTTTGGGGGTTCCAAGTAAATTTATAGTAAAAAATATTGATTTTAACTTGAGAAAGAAGTGTCAGAAAGAGATGTAGACTTTAAGTGGTTAAACTTCCTGCATTTACACTTGGCAGACTGCCCAGATTATTTATTTACACAGAAGTTCTATCCCTTTGATCTAAGAAGGAAGCTTAGTTACAATGTTTCAAGTTAAAGACTTGGCAGACTGCCCAGATGTTTTCTTTTGACAGCTGAGTGAGCAGATAAAGTCTCTCCACTTGTTTCTATGAAAGAATCAGCAAAATCTGCAACAGAGATCTCAAAGTGGGGGGGGGGGGGGTGAATCGAGATCACGATTTTTTTTTTAAACTATTAATTGTGCAGCTCTATTACCTATCATACATATCTTCTACATTCACCTTGTGTACAAAACATACCTATACCTCTAAAACAGGGGTGTCACTCAATTTCATCACAGGCTGCATCAGCAGTATGGTAGTCCTAAAAGGGACAGTTGTAGCTGGGGTGCATTAGGTATAGAGTGCAGGGCCCAAAAGCGCGCTACGTACAGGGCGCAGGGGCGCTCTACGTACAGGGCGCAGGGGCGCTCTACGTACAGGGCGCAGGGGCGCTCTACGTACAGGGCGCAGGGGCGCTCTACGTACAGGGCGCAGGGGCGTTCTACGTACAGGGCGCAGGGGCGTGCTACGTACAGGGCGCAGGGGCGCGCTACGTACAGGGCGCAGGGGCGCGCTACGTACAGGGCGCAGGGGCGCGCTACGTACAGGGCGCAGGGGCGCGCTACGTACAGGGCGCAGGGGCGCGCTACGTACAGGGCGCAGGGGCGCGCTACGTACAGGGCGCAGGGGCGCGCTACGTACAGGGCGTAGGGTTTAGGGGGTGCACATCACTAATGTATTCTATAAATTGGGAAGAACAGGAGGAGCCAGTGAATACTGCGAGGGACCCAGGAAATAGACAATCCAAGAAGTGTAAGTTCTGGTGCAGATTTCACATAGACTCCTCAGGATCACACAGTGTAGCAGGCAAGTTGTACATTTATTTTTTTACAAATACTTCTGGTTTCATATAAAACTCTTTACTATAGACTTAAAGTGGAAGTAAACCCTCCTATTGTTTTCAGCCAAGGAAGCTGCCATCTTGGCCTCTTGTTTAATCTTAAACTCCCATGATGCTGCCCATTAGAGCTGCACGATTCTGGCTAAAATGAGAATCACAAGTTTCTTGCCTAGAATAAAGATCACGATTCTCGCGGCGTAACATCTTTCGCATTATACAAAAAAAATTGTGCCAACTTTGTGTTTTTTTTTTTTTTTTTTTTTTAATTAAAGTGTATTTTTCCCAAAAAAATTGCGAGGGTCTCAGGGAAAAAAATATTATATAATAAATATTTATTTATATATAAATAAATATTTTAAATAATATATATATATATATATATATATATATATATATACACACACATACACACACACACATATACATATATATATATATACATATATATATATATATATATATATATATATGTGTGTTTGGGGGTTCCAAGTAATTTTCTAGCAAAAAATACAGACTTTTACTTGTAAGCAACAAGTGTTCAAAAAGGTTTAGTCTTTAAGTGGTTAAACTGACCTCATCTACAGACAGAAGTTCATTCCTTTGATCTAAAAGGACCAAATGTTACAATGTTTCTCTTTATCTCCACCTAAGCCATGTTGTGAGAAACTTGGCAGGCTACTTTTTTTTATTTTTTTTACAGAGCTTGAGCAGAGAACTCTCTGCACCGATTTGAGGAAATGCTTTAAGATTGGAGGGGGGGGGGGGGGGTAGAATTGCGATCGTGGGTCTTTAAAAATTAATTGTGCAGCTCTACTGCACGTGATCAGTTATGACACCAGCCTATGGATGGTTTGACAGCACAACCAATCTGACTGTTACATTCCGAAAAATGTAACAGTTTTTTTTTTTTTTTTAAATGTTAAATTGATGCCTTTACTTTCGCTTTAAAAAGAAATTCGATTTTCCTGGAAGGGGGGGGGGGGGCAGTTAAATTGGGCTCAGATCGGCAATGTGTGAACACTGTACAGAGGCAGCAGTCAGGCGTCACACCCCCGGCCTTGGCTGCTAACATCCAGATAGAGGCGTCTGAGTCCAATGATGAGCACCGCAGCCAACAAAATCTTCCTGTGCGGAATGTGGGGGGGGGGGAACGGACTTATTTGCTGTATTAAAAAGTCCTCTTATGCAGCACAGATGGGTTAATCCTAGAATGGAAAATGCCAGAGAGACCTGCAGGAATATGATACACCTCCCCTCTCCGCACATGCAGGATGAGCCGAACTGTTACTTGCTCAGCATTCGCTCGATATAGAGGCTCATTACACCACATGAGCAGAGCAAAAAGGTGGAATGCAGGTGCCCTTCAGTTCAATTACATGCATACAAAAATAAGTAATGCAAGTATAACTACCAAAAATTCTCTGCATAGTAACTGTGCATGCATGGTCAGCCCACATCCTCTACCAGGGCATGCATGGTCAGCCCACATCCTCTACCAGGGCATGCATGGTCAGCCCACATCCTCTACCAGGGCATGCATGGTCAGCCCACATCCTCTACCAGGGCATGCATGGTCAGCCCACATCCTCTACCAGGGCATGCATGGTCAGCCCACATCCTCTACCAGGGCATGCATGGTCAGCCCACATCCTTTACCAGTGCAGGATGTAAACAAGGGGAGTGGAGCCCATGGATATGGTTATAAGCATGAATCCGGGAATGAGGGAGGTAAAAGGACAAGTACACTTTGCCCTGGGCAGCGCAGTAGGGACTTTCATTCCACTTCATGTACACGGGACGTTTTTACAACCTCTCCTGAACAATTTACTTGACAGATAGTAACCCGCGTTTAAACCGTCAGTTTTTCCACGTTTACATGCCACGTTTGAGTTTAGAAGCATTTGAAAAACAAAAAAATTCTTCAAAATAGCCAAAAATGAACAACGCCTGTAAACAAAATGCGAGTTACCGCGTTTAGAAGCGTTTGGCGCTTGAAATGCCTCTAAACCCATTTTCTGCGTTCTCTAAACTCAGCTGCCCAGAAACGACCCCGTGTTCATGTACTGATAAGAGGAGAGATCGGGGATCCCGTGTATACATGTACAGGTAAGATCGGGGATCCCGTGTATACATGTACAGGTAAGATCGGGGATCCCGTGTACACATGTACAGGTAAGATCGGGGATCCCGTGTATACATGTACAGGTAAGATCGGGGATCCCGTGTATACATGTACAGGTAAGATCGGGGATCTCGTGTATACATGTACAGGTAAGATCGGGGATCCCGTGTATACATGTACTGATAAGAGGAGAGATCGGGGATCCTGTGTACATGTACTGATAAGATAACAGAAGAGAGATCGGGGATCCTGTGTACATGTACTGATAAGATAACAGAGGAGAGATCGGGGATCCTGTGTACATGTACTGATAAGATAACAGAGGAGAGATCAGGGATCCTGTGTACATGTACTGATAAGATAACATAGAGGAGAGATCGGGGATCCTGTGTACATGTACTGATAAGATAACATAGAGGAGAGATCGGGGATCCTGTGTACATGTACTGATAAGATAACAGAGGAGAGATCGGGGATCCTGTGTACATGTACTGATAAGATAAGAGGAGAGATCGGGGATCCTGTGTACATGTACTGATAAGATAACAGAAGAGAGATCGGGGATCCTGTGTACATGTACTGATAAGATAACATAGAGGAGAGATCGGGGATCCTGTGTACATGTACTGATAAGATAACATAGAGGAGAGATCGGGGATCCTGTGTACATGTACTGATAAGATAACATAGAGGAGAGATCGGGGATCCTGTGTACATGTACTGATAAGATAACAGAGGAGAGATCGGGGGTCCTGTGTACATGTACTGATAAGATAACATAGAGGAGAGATCGGGGATCCTGTGTACATGTACTGATAAGATAACATAGAGGAGAGATCAGGGATCCTGTGTACATGTACTGATAAGATAACATAGAGGAGAGATCGGGGATCCTGTGTACATGTACTGATAAGATAACAGAGGAGAGATCGGGGATCCTGTGTACATGTACTGATAAGATAAGAGGAGAGATCAGGGATCCTGTGTACATGTACTGATAAGATAACAGAGGAGAGATCGGGGATCCTGTGTACATGTACTGATAAGATAACAGAGGAGAGATCGGGGATCCTGTGTACATGTACTGATAAGATAACAGAGGAGAGATCGGGGATCCTGTGTACATGTACTGATAAGATAACAGAGGAGAGATCGGGGATCCTGTGTACATGTACTGATAAGATAAGAGGAGAGATCGGGGATCCTGTGTACATGTACTGATAAGATAACATAGAAGAGAGATCGGGGATCCTGTGTACATGTACTGATAAGATAACAGAGGAGAGATCGGGATCCTGCGTACATATACTGATAACATAGAGGAGAGATCGGGGATCCTGTGTACATGTACTGATAAGATAACATAGAGGAGAGATCGGGGGTCCTGTGTACATGTACTGATAAGATAACAGAGGAGAGATCGGGGATCCCGTGTACATGTACTGATAAGATAACATAGAGGAGAGATCGGGGATCCTGTGTACATGTACTGATAAGATAACATAGAGGAGAGATCGGGGATCCTGTGTACATGTACTGATAAGATAACATAGAGGAGAGATCGGGGATCCTGTGTACATGTACTGATAAGATGACATAGAGGAGAGATCGGAGATCCTGTGTACATGTACTGATAAGATAAGAGGAGAGATCGGGGATCCCGTGTACATGTACTGATAAGATAACAGAGGAGAGATCGGGGATCCTGTGTACATGTACTGATAAGATAACAGAGGAGAGATCGGGGATCTTGTGTACATGTACTGATAAGATAACATAGAGGAGAGATCGGGGATCCTGTGTACATGTACTGATAAGATAATATAGAGAGAGATCGGGGATCCTGTGTACATGTACTGATAACCGAGGAGAGATCGGGGATCCTGTGTACATGTACTGATAAGATAACAGAGGAGAGATCGGGGATCCTGTGTACATGTACTGATAAGATAACAGAGGAGAGATCGGGGATCCTGTGTACATGTACTGATAAGATAACATAGAGGAGAGATCGGGGATCCTGTGTACATGTACTGATAAGATAACATACAGGAGAGATCGGGGATCCTGTGTACATGTACTGATAAGATAACAGAGGAGAGATCGGGGATCCTGTGTACATGTACTGATAAGATAACATAAGGAGAGATCGGGGATCCTGTGTACATGTACTGATAAGATAACAGAGGAGAGATCGGGGATCCTGTTTACATGTACTGATAAGATAACAGAGGAGAGATCGGGGATGGATCCTGTGTACATGTACTGATAAGATAACAGAGGAGAGATCGGGGATCCTGTGTACATGTACTGATAACAGAGGAGAGATCGGGGATCCTGTGTACATGTACTGATAAGATTCTAGAACTCCATCAGTCTAGCATCTCCTACTTCAGGATATAGTCCTATACAACAATATAGGAAACTACTGTGCAGGACTGGCCAGTGTCCAGAACATCGATCGAGGAAGAAGGAAGGAGGAAGAAGGAAGGAAGAACCTGAGGGCCCGATGTCAAAATGTTCTATGTACGGAGGGGGGGACTGGATTAGTTTAGGGAGGCAAAAAATGATAACAGTACTTTGACAGAACACTTATCCTTTAGTATGTTGTTATGTTTAGTTGCGCTTACAAAGAAAAGAAAAAAAAAGCAACACTTGGTCTAGGCTTTAACAACTAATCCAAAATGTAACCACTTGCCCTCTGGAAGATTTACCCCCCCCCCCCCCTCATGACCAGATCGATCTTTGCGATATGCCACTGTGTACTTTGACAACTGCGCAGTCATGCAACGAGATAACCAAATAAAATTAGTTATTTTTTTCCCCCACAAATAGAACTTTCTTTTGGTGGTAATTTGTTTATTTTTGTGCTATAAAACAAAAAACAAATTACAATGTTGGAAGAAAAAAAAAAAAAACAAAAAAAACAAACAAAACAAACACCCTTTTTACCTTCTGCTATAAAACATTAAAAAATAAATAAATAAAAAAAAAAAAAATCGAATTTCTTCATAAAAAACTTAGGCCAATATGTATTCGGCTACATATTTTGGTAAAAAAACGTCCACCGTCTACAACAAACTATGGAATATATACTGGAAATTTTTTATACTAGTAATGGCGGTGATCAGCGACTTATAGCGGGACTGCGAATTTGCAGTGGACAAATCGGACACTGACACTTTGCAGGAACCAGTGACACTAACAAAAAAGACCAACTATTTAAAAAAAAAATATATATATATATATATATATATATATATATATATATACACACACACACACACACATATATTTTTTTACTTTCTGCTAGAAAAAAAAAAAAAAAAAAAAAAAATTAAATGTCTTTATCAGTTTAGGTCAATATGTATTCTGCTACATATTTTTGGTAAACAAATCCCAAGTAGGCGCTAGAACTTGCGCAAACCAAAACTATGGGATATTTTTTATTTTTTACGAGTAATGGTGGCGATCAGCGACTTATAGCGGAACTACAATATTGCGGCGGATATTGACACTTTCTGGGGACCAGTGACACCAAAATAGTGATCAGTGCTAAAAATATGCACTGTCACTGTACTAATGAATGACACTGGCTGAGAAGGGGGTTGAACATCTAGGACTAAATTTCATCCTAGCCAGTGTTTTTGTGTACTGTGTGAAGTGCTTTTACTAAGGGGAAGTGGTGGATTTTATTCCCTGCATTGCAGGGACACAAAATCCATTCCTTCCCCGTCAGAACAGAGCTCTGCCTTGTTCACATAGGCAGAGCACCCTCCTGTGAGTCTTCCCGGCAATCGGCAGACATCCATTGGCCGGCATGTGCTGTGGAAAAATCACACTAAAAAAGGACTGCACCCCCCCCCCCCCAAAAAAAGTGCAGAATCACATATACATATATATATATATATATATATATATATATATATATATATATATATATATATATATATATATATACACACACACATACATACATACAGGATTCTGCACAGCCGCTCTGTACCAGTATATGGCCTCTTTCTCACGGGGCGGATCAGTGATGATCCGCCCCGTGAACATCCGCTGGCTCAGCGGGGATCGCTCCGCCGATCCTCGCTGAGCAGGAAGATGACAGGTGCATCGCTGCACAGCGATGCACCTGTCAGAGCGCCGCTCTCCCCTATGGGGGATCGGATGATGACGGACCGTAGTGTCCGTCGTCACCCGATCCGATCACGGATGGAAAAGTAGGTTTTTCCTCCATTACACTTTTCGGATCGGAGCGGGGTCGGATGTCAGCGGACATGTCACCGCTGACATCCGACGCTCCATAGGGATGAATGTATGTCCGTTTTTCATCCGAAAACGGAAGGATGAAAAACGGACATACGGATCGTCCATGTGAAAGAGGCCTATCTGCTATGTGGCGGTCAGCGAGTGGTTAAAAGGAATGAGCGCATTTCACATACAAGATTTTAGGATGTCTCCTTTCTCTCTTTCACAGACAGAAGGACATGGACCTGGTTCTGGTTCTGGATCTGGTTCAGGCACAATGCCTCCCAGCCTCTCCATCCCAAATGGATCCCTCCGGTTCCTGACAGCCGAGATGCAGCTTGAAATTTCCCAGCTGATCGCAGGAATCTGATTACAGCGAGTGCAGGAAGAAAGCAATCCGAGAGAATATCGATCTGAACTGGAAAGAGAACGAGGGAATGATTCACCAGCCAATTCCCTGAGAAAAGCACAAAAAAAAAAAAAAAATGTAAAATTGGAGGAAAATCTTTAATATGAGAGGTGCATTAAATCGAAATTTTGGTGCTGAAACCGAAACTGCTGGATGCACTTTGCTGAAAATGACAATTTTTAAACATATAATTATTATACAGGATTTATATAGTGCCAACAGTTTACGCAGTGCTTTACAATATATTGTATTATATTCGACTTTTTAATATCATGAATTTAAATGAATATGGATTTTTTTTGTTGCCCATTGTCGGCACCTTTAGCGCAAGAAACACTCAAGAAAAATGAATCCCCTTAGAGATTCTTTGTCCTCACATTGGTTGCGCTTCTGTTGTGGTGTTAAAAATCTGTCTTGCTGCATTTTTGGTTGATAAAAACCGCACCAAAAAGCTTCTCCCCCTTGAAATGCATTGAATGCGCAGAAAGAATGCGTCAATAAAACGCACCCGAGTTACGTTTTCACATGACTCAAGCCGAACACACCATTAAGCCCAGTGAAATTGCGGTAAAATGGCTACAAAAATCGCACGTGGTGTCATTATCGGCACCTTTTTTCTTTATCAGGAGAATGCCGAAAACTAAATTTTTGGTACATCTCTATTTATTACCCAAAAATTCAGCATTTACTGAACTCCACAAAGATCAATCTGCAGCTATGTTGAGACTGAAGGGGGTCTGAGTGTACCCCCCCCCCTTTATGGCTCCGATGGCCATGACCGATGAGCAGTGGCGGCACCCCCACCTCGCGCAGTAGGACAGTCGGGGTAAGCCCGGCACTTACCCAATCTATTGGGGGCGGAGAGGAAGGGCCTATCGGGGGGGCAGAGAGGGAGGGCCTATCGGGGGGGCAGAGAGGGAGGGCCTATCGGGGGGCAGAGAGGGAGGGCCTATCGGGGGGGCAGAGAGGGAGGGCCTATCGGGGGGCAGAGAGGGAGGGCCTATCGGGGGGGCAGAGAGGGAGGGCCTATCGGGGGGCAGAGAGGGAGGGCCTATCGGGGGGGCAGAGAGGGAGGGCCTATCGGGGGGCAGAGAGGGAGGGCCTATCGGGGGGGCAGAGAGGGAGGGCCTATCGGGGGGGCAGAGAGGGAGGGCCTATCGGGGGGGCAGAGAGGGAGGGCCTATCGGGGGGGCAGAGAGGGAGGGCCTATCGGGGGGGCAGAGAGGGAGGGCCTATCGGGGGGGCAGAGAGGGAGGGCCTATCGGGGGGGCAGAGAGGGAGGGCCTATCGGGGGGGCAGAGAGGGAGGGCCTATCGGGGGGCAGAGAGGGAGGGCCTATCGGGGGGCAGAGAGGGAGGGCCTATCGGGGGGGCAGAGAGGGAGGGCCTATCGGGGGGGCAGAGAGGGAGGGCCTATCGGGGGGCAGAGAGGGAGGGCCTATCGGGGGGCAGAGAGGGAGGGCCTATCGGGGGGGCGGAGAGGGAGGGCCTATCGGGGGGGCGGAGAGGGAGGGCCTATCGGGGGGCGGAGAGGGAGGGCCTATCGGGGGGCGGAGAGGGAGGGCCTATCGGGGGGCGGAGAGGGAGGGGCCTATCGGGGGGCGGAGAGGAAGGGCCTATTGGGGGGTGGAGAGGGAGGGCCTACTGGGGGTGGGTTTTGCACAGACTGGCCCCGATCCTCCTCTTTCTGGGGTCCCTCAGCGGTGCTCCTGGCTCCTCCTCCTCTCGAGCGCCCCATTGGAGAGCCACTCTCCATGGGGGCACTCGTGCGGGCGCGCTCCTGTGTCCTGCTGCAGCATCTATTGACAAGACAGCAGGACTTAGCCCCGCCCCCTGGCATCATTGGATTTGATTGACAGCAGCGGGGGCCAATGGTTGTGCTGCTATTAATCTATCCACTCAGGACCAGAGGACCGTGGCGGGAGCAGGTGTGCTCGTCCCCGTCGCTGAAAAGATCGGGTTCAGGTAAGTAGAAGGGGGGAAAAGATCGGGTTCAGGTAAGTAGAAGGGGGAAAAGATCAGGTTCAGGTAAGTAGAAGGGGGGGGCTCTGGGGAGGAGCTGCATCGCAGGAGGTTTTTACCTTAATGCATAGAATGCAAACCTCGAAGGTTCACAACCCCCTTTAACGACCGTTGTGAGTGCAGAGCCCCGAACGTAGATCGTGCGCATTCCTGGCCCCAAACCCACAGAGCTGTCAAATTGGGAACATTGATGATCGATCGTGTCCGTGCAGCTGCTGCGCCCCCAACTGAAATGAATGGGACGGGATGCCCGGAACACCTATACATCTCATGCAGCACACGTGTCCATTGTACGCCATAGCCGGCCCATGTGAAGAAGATCTTATAGAGCCGGACTGAAGAGACATCCAATGGTCTACTCAGAGCTTACACAGGGCCCCCCATGTAATAGCACAGAGCCAATCAGCAGAGGACAGAACGAGTCACATGATACTTCCCTCTATACCCAGAAGTACCATGAAGACTGAGGCCGAAGAAACTTCAAGTTCAATTCTGAAGGAAAAACAAAAAAAAGGATCCATCCAATGAATATCACGGCAGCTTTGTAATATTAGATTCGGGGCTCTTTAAGACCGCGGTGTGTGATCTCTTCCCCCTGCAAAGGCCTTCAAGCAAAGCCAGCCAATCAGAGGTCAGGATTAGAACGTGGAAACTGTCCATTAATCGTTTCCTCTGAAGATTCCGGATCTCCGGCTAATCCTGAGCGCCAGGCAGCGCCCCGCTATCTTCAAACATGAATTCAATCTTTATTCCGGAGGGAGAGTGAAGGCTTTTCACCAGAGGAACAAAAACACAGACATCCAATTCAAACCTCAACAATCATCATCAATGGAAAGGAAAGGTCCACATTCTATTACTGCAACAAACCCAAATCCAACCAAAATCAACACTGGATTAAAGCTGAACTCCGGCCTTACAAAGCCCCTCCCCCCACCCCCCTCATTTTGCTTTCAGCAGGTTCACTCCTCTGTTTAAAGCAACTACTCTTAATAGTATTAATAGTAACATCCAAAGCTGCAGCAGCTATCCAGAGCCAGCCTTCATTTCCGATCAGGACAATTCAATCGATCCCCCCTTCTCCTGTTTCATGCCTCTGATCGCTATTTTGCCTCCCCTTCCTCATGTGTGGACGTTATCTTCATGGCTGGCATCAGTCAATATGCTGCAGTTCTTAAGCACTATATGAAAAAAACACATCCCTGGACAACCCTTTAGACGTGCATGCTTTTCTGCAGGCCACTGGCTGCTTGCAGACTTTAGCTGTGCAATCTGCTGATCAGCTGCTTGGTTACACACCATTAGATCTGATCAGCAGATTGCACACCTAAAGTCTGCAAGCAGCCAGTGGCCTGCAGAAAAGCAAGCACGTCTAAAGGGATGCCAGGGATGTGTTCTTTCATACAAAGAACACATTACTGGCATCCTTTAGATGTGCATGCTTTTCTGCTGGCTGCTGCAGACTTTAGATACACTGAAAAAAAATATACAGGGCCGTCAAGGTGCTGCCTAACCTGATAATGAATCAAAAAGATAAAACAATACTAACATATGGGGCCTGAATACTCTCAAAACGTTAAAGTGTAAGAAAGGGGGGAGGAGGAAGGGATGGGAGCTCACGTTATGCTAAAGGATAAATATCAAACTCAAAAAAAAAAAAAAAAATTGGAACTCAACCAGCAGGGGGGGGGGGGTGTCGCAGGGAGACATAAACAAATCTGTCATGCTGGCTGTATCAAAGCTGATCAATCAACTTGGGTACAATGAGCCTGCCCATACATGGTTCAAATCTTGGCCAGTCCCCGCTGACCCGGACAATATTCAAATAGTCTATGGCCGGCTTTAGGCTCTCGTAAATCGTTCTGAGGCACGGCAGTCTGATGTTCACAGAGTCTGCTGGACTCTCCCATCAAACGATCGGAGCAAAGACCAGCAGGAAGACCCGGTGTTGATGCCACTGGGAATCAAAAGAGACATTTCTTCAAAAAATTAAATGAATAAACTGCCTGCATGCTGGTCAGGAGAGAACAAAGGAAGACATTCTCTCTGTACTCTTCATTACAGCGTCTGAAGCGATCAGCAGAAACAGCTGGAAGCAAAAATAAGGCAAAGCAATGTTTTGCTGCGAGTTCTCAGACCCGGATGTGTTCACTTCCTCTGCAACCGCACAACACTGAGCTGGAGGAGGCGGCTGTCCTCAGAGGAAGAGTTTAGTGGTCACACAATACAGCGAGAGGAACGTGCCGACTCCGACCCAAACACCAATAACAATCACCATCAATGTCATCCACAAATCCACAACAATCCCACAGCCAACCACAACCATCACAAAGCCATCCCACAACCATCACAAAGCCATCCCACAGCCATCCCACAGCCATCCCACAGCCATCCCACAGCCATCCCACAGCCATCCCACAGCCATCCCAAAGCCATCCCACAGCCATCCCACAGCCATCCCACAACCATCCCACAACCATCCCACAACCATCCCACAACCATCCCACAACCATCCCACAACCATCCACAACCATCCCACAACCATCCCAAAGCCATCCCACAACCATCCCAAAGCCATCCCACAACCATCACAAAGCCATCCCACAACCATCCCACAGCCATCCCACAACCATCCCACAACCATCCCACAACCATCCCACAACCATCCCACAACCATCCCACAACCATCCCACAGCCATCCCACAACCATCCCACAGCCATCCCACAACCATCCCAAAGCCATCCCACAACCATCCCAAAGCCATCCCACAACCATCACAAAGCCATCCCACAACCTCCCACAGCCATCCACAACCATCACAAAGCCATCCACCAACCATCCCACAGCCATCCCACAGCCATCATCTCTCACATCTCTCACTAATATTTACACCGAAAAAAACAAAGTAGATGTAACTAACGGAATGACATTTTGTTTGCTCTGTGCACTGTGTATATAAATGTCCTTTTTACAATGCAGCTTTTTTGTTGCATCTTCTACTGACCACCTACCAGTCTTGTGATTACATATATTAGGATGGGGGTCCCAAATGTTGTAATGATCACTTGTCTTCACTGGAAGCCCATGTGACAGCACGGGGTGGATTTGATTTAAAATCAACTCGATTTATATCATTTTTTTAAAGAGCAACTGTCATCTGTCCCCCTGTTGGCGGCTCCTCCTCCGACCCCCCTGTTGGCGGCTCCTCCTCCGACCCCCTGTTGGCGGCTCCTCCTCCGACCCCTCCCCTGTTGGCGGCTCCTCCTAGTCCGACCCCCCCGTTGGCAGCTCCTTCTCCTCCGACCCCCCCCCCGCTGGCAGCTCCTTCTCCTCCGAACCCCCCCCCCCCCCCGCTGGCAGCTCCTTCTCCTCCGAACCCCCCCCCCCCGCTGGCAGCTCCTTCTCCTCCGAACCCCCCCCCCCCCGCTGGCAGCTCCTTTCTCCTCCGACCCCCCCCCGCTGGTGCTCCTCCTCCTCCGACCCCCGTTGGCAGCTCCTCCTCCGACCCCTCCCCTGTTGGCAGCTCCTCCTCCTCCACCCCCCGTTGGCAGCTCCTCCTCCTCCGACCCCTCCCCTGTTGGCAGCTCCTCCTCCTCCGACCACCGTTGCAGCTCCTCCTCCTCTGACCCCTCCCCTGTTGGCAGCTCCTCCTCCTCCGACCCCCCCCGTTGGCGGCTCCTCCTCCTCCGACCCCCCCCGTTGGCGGCTCCTCCTCCTCCGACCCCCCCCCGCTGGCGGCTCCTCCCCCTCCCGACCCCACGCTGGCGGCTCCTCCTTCTCCGACCCCCCCTGCTGGCGGCTCCTCCTCCTCCGACCCCCCCTGCTGGTGGCTCCTCCTCCTCCGACCCCCTGCTGGCGGCTCCTCCTCTCCGACCCCCCTGCTGGCGGCTCCTCCTCCTCCGACCCCCCTGCTGGCGGCTCCTCCTCCTCCGACCCCCCTGCTGGCGGCTCCTCCTCCTCCTCCTCCGACCCCCCTGCTGGCGGCTCCTCCTCCACCGACCCCCCCCTGCTGGCGGCTGCTCCGCCTCCGACCCCTCTGCTGGCGGCTCCTCCTCCGACCCCTCCTGCTGGCGGCTCCTCCTCCAACACCCTGCTATTCAGCACTGTGCTACTTTAACTGCCAATTGTGCAGTCATGCAACGCTGTACCCCTATGAAATTTATATAGTTTAACACAAATAGAGCTTTCTTTTGTAGTATTTGATCACCACTGGGGGTTCATTTTTTATTACATAAACTTAACAAAAAACAAGGTCCATAAAGACATGGATGAGCGAGTTTGGGGTGGAGGAACGTGACTGGCCTGCACAGAGTCCTGACCTCAACCCGATAGAACACCTTTGGGATGAATTAGAGCGGAGACTGCGAGCCAGGCCTTCTCATCCAACATCAGTGCCTGACCTCACAAATGCTCTTCTGGAAGAATGGTCAAACATTCCCATAGACACCCTCCTAAACCTTGTGGACGGCCTTCCAGAAGAGTTGAAGCTGTTATAGCTGCAAAGGGCGGAGCCAACTCAATATTGAACCCTCCGGACTAAGACTGGGATGTCATTAAAGGTCATGTGTGTGTAAAGGCAGGCGTCCCAATACTTTTGGTGATAGTGTAGTTTCATCAGTCCAGCTTGGGCCAATGTAACTATACATATACCAGACCTGGCTAATGCCCCTGGAAGCTGAAAATACTGAAGTAGAGACCTCGACTACAGCGATACTTCATTGATCAGCCTTGTTTCTAGAGGCCTTGTGAATGGTGTCTGTACTGAGCAGCCGACCTCCTGGGTTCAGGAAGCTCAATGGAGGAACAAGTGGAGATCACAGGAATAGTGAGGTTTACTTTGGAGATCAGCCAGGTGTGGCATATACATAAATACATCGCTCCAAGCTGGACGAACGTAACCATGTATATCATCGAGCTCTGCCTGGAATATTCTACTTTTCCCCCTCTTACCCAAAACTACACATTTCGTCTGGGTTTGGCTTTAGAAATCCAACAGGTTACTTTGTATCAATTTTGGATGGAGTGACCCTTTAAGAAAGAGCAAAGGAGGACACAGGATTTTGCAAGAGCTGAAGGAATCCTAAAAACTGCGAGCTTCACACGAAGGGCACATTTACTGCAGCCTGGTGTGAATCCAGACGATCGATGGTCAGCACAACCACAACACAGGAGGTCACTTCACACATTCACACTAACAAAGTGCAACAGGAAGAAATCAGCAAAGCCAAGAAACAGTTAAACGGAACGTATAGACAGAACTATTTTTTTTTTTGCAGCTTACCAAATCAGATGTGGCGGTTTTTTCTCAAAAAAATAAAAAATCTGCGATTATTTTGTACAAAAAACTCGATTCGCGATTCAATTTTTTTTTTTATGGAAACCGCGCCGGTCCTTAGGAGCTGTGGGTAGGAGTTTTTAGGCGAGGCCGCGGCTTCGGCCTAGTCCGCGGCGTCCGCCTCACGGACTAGACCGAAGCCGCGGCCTCGCCTGAAGACTCCTGCCCGCAGCTCCTGAGGACCGGCACGGTGTCAGCGCTGGTCCTGGTGAGGGAAAAAAAAAAAAAAAAAAATCGATTTGCTGAAAATTTGAAAACGATTCGACCTCTCAACTCAATTCAAATCGATTTTTCCCCAGCCCTATGTGGCGGCTGCATTCGTTTTCTTTAGGCTTCTTTTCTCTGTTTTCTCCTGGTTGATCTGGCCAGTATTAGAGCGCCCCCTGGATGAAGGAGAACAGAGGGCGCCTTTGTCTGAGGAGCAGAACATCACTTCCAGTTTCTGCTGTCTGAGAAGATTTAGTGCGATCTTGGCTACACACACACCAGAGCGATCGCAATAACTCAGCTCATTATTCATGTTTAAAGTGGTTGTAAAGGCACAAGGTTTCTTTACTTCATGCATTCTATACATCAAGGTAAAAAAAACAATGTGTAGCTCTCCCTAATACTTACCCGAGCCCCCTCTCGATCCTGTGACATCCATGAGAGCCTCGTCTCTCCAGGGACTCGCACTCCTGATTGGCTTTTGGCAGCCACTGGCTCCCGCTGCTGTCAATCCCAGCCAGTGAGCCAATCAGGAGACAGAGTGGGTGGGGCCGAGCAGCAGCTCTGTGTGTGAATGGACAGAGCTGTGGATCAGGAGCACGCCTGCTTGCTGTTGTTGGGGGCACCCAGCAGGAGGAGGGGCCAGGAGCCCCGGGGTGGGAACCAAAAGGAGGATCAGGGGCTGTTCTGTGCAAAAGCCAGCGCACAGAGTATATAAAACAGGTTTGTTAGTTTAGAATAAAAAAAAAATAAAAAAAATAAAAAAAAAAAAAAACACACAAGAATTTAATATAATTTTAGCTCTCAACTAATGACCTGTAGGGGCTTTTGAAGCACCACCTATTTATTATTATTATTCTTCAAGATTTATATGGCGCCAACAGTTTACAAAGCACAATGTAGAGGAGGGGGGGGGGGCACAATTACAGTACAATACAGAAGGGACAGGAGGGCCCGGCTCATAGAGCTTACATTCTAAAGGGGAGGGGGAGGGGGTACAAAAGTTAATAGATGTGGGGAATGATTTGATGGGGGGGGCTCGGGGACAGGCTGTTAGGTGGGTCTGGGATGGAAAATAAAAGGGTCCCAAGGTTTGTAGTTGTTTTACCAGTGCAAACAATTTTAAAAGTTTGACATTTGGATATCCATTTACTTGGTGCAAACGCATTTTTTATACTTACCAAAAAAATAAATGAATAAAATACACTGGTAAATATGAGGTCTGTGCACCCTAAATTTAATTTGGGTGTGTGCACCCTAAATTTAATTTGGGTGTATTTTGTCTTTTTTTTTTTTTATTGAAAATCTGCACTTTATAAAGCATCGCACAAATACCGAGTGCCATAAAATAAATTTGAACTGCCGCAATTTTATACTCAGGGTTGCCGCTTTCAGAAAATATGTTTGGGGGTTTTTTTTTAACTAATCTTCAGGGCTTTTTAAAACATATGCAAAAAAAACAAAAAACAAAAAAAAAACAAACACCACCAAAAAAAATAAATAAATAAATTTGCTCTAGCAGCAAAAAAGGTTACGTTGCCTATACAAAAATGTTTATAGGATATTTAAATATGACAGCTACTTGCTGTGTTCATCAATAGTCTACACAGGATGTGGAGAGTAATAATGAGTGACACAGAAGAGCGGAGACACAGAATAGAGACATTGAACCTCAGTTCATACGGAGGACAGTCAAGGCCGAGGTGACCGAGGCGCAGACATCTCTATGACATCAGCGGAGGGGACGGCTCCTCCGACACACAGACCTTGGCATGACAGAAATGTTATTCTAACCCCCGAGACTTGGGGGGGGGGGGGGGGGGGAGGGGGGGCACTTTCCAGCAATGTGTAATAACTGAACAAAGACATTCTACAGCCAGACGAGCTCCTATCCTAAAACATGTCCAGATCTCCTCCAATAGAAAACCACACAGGACTTTTACAAAGTCGGTCGCTCTGGTGGAGACGGTGATGTGACCAGCAGAATGTCAGAGCTATAGAAATGTATAATATGTGACTATTATTGGACATTAGAGTGTAAGCTCCTCAGGTGCAGAGACAGATACAACTGGCTCAGCGTTCTAAATACAGCACCAAGGAATAGGTCACAGCTACAGTGGTGCTCTTAAGTTTACATACCCCGGCAGAATTTATGATTTCTTGGCCATTTTTCAGAGAATATGAATAACACAAAGACTTTTTTCACTCATGGTTAGTGTTTGGCTGAAGCCATTTATTATCAATCATCTGTGTTTACTCTCTTTAAATCATAATGGCAACAGAAACTACCCAAATGACCCTGATCAAACGTTTACATACCCGGGTGATTTGGCCTGATAACATGCACACAAGTTGACACAAAGGGGTTTCAGGCTGGGTTCACACTGGTCCGACAAACGCTCCGACATTGGGAGCTCATGTCGCATGACGTGTGAAATTTAATGTTTCCCTATGGGAGCCGTCCTAACTGGTCCGACACAAGTCGTTCCGACTTTAGAAATGCTCCCTGTACTACTTTGGTCCGACTTTGATCCTACTTCAGCCTATTGACTATCATTGAAGTCGGATCAAAGTCGGATTGCCGTCTTGCATGATCCGACTTTGGCACGCGACTTGTGCTCAGATGTTCTTGAGGGGGAACTCCGCGCCAAACTTTAAATAAAAAACCGGCATGGGTTCCCCCTCCAAGAGCATACCAGGCCCTTGGGTCTGGTATGGATCTTGAGGGGAACCCCCTACGCCGATAAAGGCGGCGTGGGGGTCCCCCCCAATCCATACCAGACCCTTATCCGAGCAAGCAGCCCGGCCGGACAGGAATGGGGGTGGGGACGAGCGAGCGCCCCCCCCCCTCCTGAACCGTACCAGGCCGCATGCCCTCAACATGGGGGTTGGTGCTTTGGGGGAGGGGGCGCGCTGCGGCCCCCCCACCCCAAAGCACCTTGTCCCCATGTTGATGAGGACAAGGGGCCTCTTCCCGACAACCCTGGCCGTTGGTTGTCGGGGTCTGCGGGGCGGGGGCTTATCGGAATCCGGGAGCCCCCTTTAATAAGGGAGCCCCCAGATCCCAGCCCCCCACCCTATGTGAATGAGTATGGGGTACAGCGTACCCCTACCCATTCACCTAGGAAAAGTGTCAATTTAAAAAAAAAACACTACACAGATTTTTAAAGCATTTTATTAGACAGCTCCGGGGGTCTTCTTCCGACTTCGGGGGTCTCTCCGGTTCTTCTCCACGCTCTCCGGATCTTCTGCCGGGCTCCTCCGCTCTCTTCTGCTCTTTTGCCGCTCTTTTGCTAAAGCGGAGGAGCCCGGTCTTCAATCTTCTGCTTCTGCCTTCTGCCCTCTTCTCCTGATGTTGACACGACGCTCTCCCCGGCTGGAATGCTCTCTGTGCGCTCTGCTCTGACTTATATAGGCGGTGACCCGCCCCCCTTATGTCGTCACAGTCCCTGGGCATGCTGGGACTGACGTTTTAGGGGGCGTGGTCATCACCCGAGTGATGACCACGCCCCCTAAAACGTCACAGTCCCAGCATGCCCAGGGACTGTGACGGCATAAGGGGGCGGGGTCACCGCCTATATAAGTCAGAGCAGAGCGCACAGAGAGCATTCCAGCCGGGGAGAGCGTCGTGTCAACATCAGGAGAAGAGGGCAGAAGGCAGAAGGCAGAAGATTGAAGACCGGGCTCCTCCGCTTTAGCAAAAGAGCGGCAAAAGAGCAGAAGAGAGCGGAGGAGCCCGGCAGAAGATCCGGAGAGCGTGGAGAAGAACCGGAGAGACCCCCGAAGTCGGAAGAAGACCCCCGGAGCTGTCTAATAAAATGCTTTAAAAATCTGTGTAGTGTTTTTTTTTAAATTGACACTTTTTTCCTAGGTGAATGGGTAGGGGTACGCTGTACCCATACTCATTCACATAGGGTGGGGGGCCGGGATCTGGGGGCTCCCTTATTAAAGGGGGCTCCCGGATTCCGATAAGCCCCCCGCCCGCAGACCCCGACAACCAACGGCCAGGGTTGTCGGGAAGAGGCCCTTGTCCTCATCAACATGGGGACAAGGTGCTTTGGGGTGGGGGGGGCCGCAGCGCGCCCCCTCCCCCAAGGCACCACCCCCCATGTTGAGGGGCATGCGGCCTGGTACGGTTCAGGAGGGGGGGGGGCGCTCGCTCGTCCCAACCCCCCATTCCTGTCCGGCCGGGCTGCGTGCTCGGATAAGGGTCTGGTATGGATTGGGGGCGACCCCCCACGCCGTTTTTTCGGCGTAGGGGGTTCCCCTCAAGGTCCAACCAGACCCAAGGGCCTGGTATGCCTCTGGAGGGGGAACCCATGCCGGTTTTTCATTTAAAATTTGGCGCGGAGTTCCCCCCTAAAGATTCATACCAAAACACAGTGCCGGCATTGGCGGGGATCCAAGTCGGATCCCCGTTCATTGAAAGTCGGACACATGCCGGCTTCATGTCGCAGGGCAAAGTCGGATCCAAAGTAGGACGGCTGTCGTGTCGCACCAGTGTGAACCCAGCCTGAATGTCTATTAAAGGTAACCATCTTCACATGTGATCTGTTTGCTTGTAATTAGTGTGTGTATAAAAGGTCAATGAGTTTCTGGAGTCCCTGACAGACCCTTGCATCTTTCATCCAGTGCTGCACTGAAGTTTCTGGATTCTGAGTCATGGGAAAAGCTAAAGAATTGTCAAAGGATCTGCGGGAAAAGGTAGTTGAACTGTATAAAACAGGAAAGGGATATAAAAAAGATATCCAAGGAATTGAGAATGCCAATCAGCAGTGTTCAAACTCTAATCAAGAAGTGGAAAAATGAGGGCTTCTGTTGAAACCAAACCACGGTCAGGTAGACCAACTAAAATTTCAGCCACAACTGCCAGGAATTGTTCGGGATGCAAAGAAAACCCCACAAATAACTTCAGGTGAAATACAGGACTCTTCGAAAACATGTGGTGTGGCTGTTTCAAGATGCAGTATAAGGAGGAGGCACTTGAAGAAAGATGGGCTGCATGGTCGAGTCTCCTGAAGAAAGATGGGCTGCATGGTCGAGTCTCCTGAAGAAAGATGGGCTGCATGGTCGAGTCTCCTGAAGAAAGATGGGCTGCATGGTCGAGTCTCCTGAAGAAAGATGGGCTGCATGGTCGAGTCTCCTGAAGAAAGATGGGCTGCATGGTCGAGTCCTCCTGAAGAAAGATGGGCTGCATGGTCGAGTCTCCTGAAGAAAGATGGGCTGCATGGTCGAGTCTCCTGAAGAAAGATGGGCTGCATGGTCGAGTCTCCTGAAGAAAGATGGGCTGCGATGTCGAGTCTCCTGAAGAAAGATGGGCTGCATGGTCGAGTCTCCTGAAGAAAGATGGGCTTGCATGGTCGAGTCTCCTGAAGAAAGATGGGCTGCATGGTCGAGTCCTCCTGAAGAAAGATGGGCTGCATGGTCGAGTCTCCAGAAGAAAGATGGGCTGCATGTCGAGTCTCCTGAAGAAAGATGGGCTGCATGGTCGAGTCTCCTGAAGAAAGATGGGCTGCATGGTCGAGTCTCCTGAAGAAAGATGGGCTGCATGGTCGAGGCTCCTGAAAAAAGATGGCTGCATGGTCGAGTCTCCAGAAGAAAGATGGGCTGCATGGTCGAGTCTCCTGAAGAAAGATGGGCTGCATGGTCGAGGCTCCTGAAAAAGATGGGCTGCATGGTCGAGTCTCCAGAAGAAAGATGGGCTGCATGGTCGAGTCTCCTGAAGAAAGATGGGCTGCATGGTCGAGTCTCCAGAAGAAAGCCATTACTACGCAAATGACACAAAGTATCCCACTTACAATGCGCCATACAGCACCGAGACAAGCCTCAAACCTTCTGCCACAAAGTCACATGGAGTGATGAGACCAAAATTGAGCTTTTTGGCCACAACCATAAACTCTACATTTGGAGAGGAGACAACAAGGCCTATGAAGATGGCCCTACTGTGAAACATGGCGGTGGATCGCTGATGTTTTGGGGATGTGTGAGCCATAAAAGACACAGGCAATTTAGTCAAACTTTTTGGCAAGATTAATGCAAATGTTCCTCCAGTATTTTTTGATAATATACTGCATTCATCAGCCAGGAAGCTATACATGGATCGTATTTGGACATTCCAACATGACAATGATCCAAAACACAAGGCCAAGTCCACCTGTCATTGGCTACAGCAGAATAAAGTGAGGTTTCTGGAGTGGCCATCTCAGTCTCCTGACCTCAATATCATTGAGCCACTCTGGGGAGATCTCAAACGTGCCGTTCATGCAAGACAGCCCAAGAATTTTACAGGAACTGGAGGCTTTTGCCAAGAGGAACCATCTGAGAAGATAAGAGCCTCATCCACAAATACCACAAAAAAGACTTCAAGTTGTCATTGATGTTAAAGGGGGGCAATACACGGTATTAAGAACTGGGGTATGTAAACTTTTCATCAGGGTCATTTGGGTAGTTTCTGTTGTGATTATGATATAAAAAGAGTAAAACACAGTTGATTGATAATAAATGGCTTCAGCCGAACACTAACCATGAGTGAGAGAAAAGTTTTTGTATTCTCATTCATATCCTCTGAAAAATGGTCAAGAAACCAAATTCTGCCAACTGTAAACTTATGAGCACAACTGTGATTATATATATATATATATATATATATATATATATATATATATATATATATAATAATCCATTTATATGGCTCTGACATATTCCATGGTGCTGTACAGAGATTGCTGAGCCTCTGCACCAAAGGAGCTTGCATTCTAATGTCCAAAACCAAGCAAATAGTACTACTACTAAGGGGCTACTTATTAGAGTGTAAGCTCCTCTGGTACAGACACTCTGATCTCTGTACAGTACCAAGGAATATGTCAGCTATATAAAATTAATATAATTATTATTATTCATATAGCTCTGACACATTGCTTGGTGCTGTACAGAGATCAGAGTCTCTGTACCAGAGGAGCTTACTCTCTACTGTCCAATAATGATCACATAAAAATATTAATATGTGGCCATTATTGGACATTAGAGTCTAAGCTCATCCGGTGCAGAGGACTGATATGAATATATATATATATGTCTCAGTGATCTCTGTACAGTACTGCAGTATAATAATAATAACAACAATAATAAGGTGACTGTGGGGAGGCATTAGAGTGTAAGCTCCCCTGGTGCAGACTGACAACGGTCTCAGTGTTCTCTGTACAGCACCAAGGAATATGTCAGAGCTATATAAATGTATAATGCATTGTGTGACTGAGGGGGGAGGGAGGACATTTGAGTGTAAGCTCCACTGGTGAAAAGTCTAATTTGATTGGTTTGGTGTTCTCTGTAAAGCTCCACAGAGTACAATAATGTCATATAAATAAACCAAGAGCCCCACACATCAATATTCCTCCAGCCTCTCACTCAGCAATAGACTGTGTGAAAGTGCTGGGGGACAGTTGCGCGTTCTCAGAGTTCTATGAAAGCGGAATGAATGGACACAGAGAACGAAGGAATTCACCCAGAAAAAAAAAAAAAAAAAACGAACAACGCAGGGGGCTGGAAAGGCGGCTTTGGTCAGCTCTGCAGACTGCGGGCAATCCGTTACTGCAGTAACCAGGCACCTAGCGATTCCTCGCATTCCTCACACACCCCCCTTGTGTTCAGCTTTTCAGAAATCAGGAAAAAGAGAAGACAAAAGGAGAAAAGGAATGAAAAAAAAAACGCAAAGAGCCGGGTGATCTCGCCATGAGTAGAGTATACACAGCCTGAATAATGCCCGGCACCACCAACTGATCACCAAACATTATATTCCCTGCAGAGAAAAGCCAGGCAAAAATCCACACAGACCCCTCCTTATGCATCGAAACACAAATTAAAGCACACAGGAGCACCACTGCAAATGAGAGAAAAACGATCGTTCTGCAGGATAAAGACTCGTGAGAGAAGATTTCTGGTTGCCATGGCAAACTATATACAGTGAAATATTGGGATGAAGCTGGTGATAAACTTACTGGCACTTCTTGCTGGAGTTGTGTTGTCTGTTTATTCTTTGCTTTGACTACTAAAGGACGATTAATTCAACATTAGATGTTAACCCCTAAGGGCTCGTTTACACTTCTTCAGAATGTACACTTTAAGGCACTCCGAACACCATCAAAAGCTCCGGTCACTAATATGGTGACCTTCCAGTCCTGTTCACACGTTGTGGTTACTTTGCTTCAAAAATTATCCCCCATGGAGCTTTCTTGGTGATTAAAAGCATCTCCAACGTCTCCATCGAAGTCTATTACGACAACGTCTCCATCGAAGTCTATTACGACAACGTCTCATCGAAGTCTATTACGACAACGTCTCCATCGAAGTCTAGGACAACGTCTCCATCGAAGTCTAGGACAACGTCTCCATCGAAGTCTAGGACAACGTCTCCATCGAAGTCTAGGACAACGTCTCCATCGAAGTCTAGGACAACATCTCCATTAGAAGTCTAGGACAACTCTCCATCGAAGTCTAGGACAACATCTCCATCGAAGTCTAGGACAACATCTCCATCGAAGTCTAGGACAACGCTCGCTTGCGGCACCTGAATCTTTTGATGGGCTTTTCATTTCAGAGTTAGCTTTGCTTTGGAAGTATTGCAGGCATGAGATATCCCAGGATCTCCATTCACCCCCCCCCCCCCGTTTATTTTTTCCTGCCCCTTCCATCTTCCTTCTACTCTTTTGCTCTTTCACTTTGCCCAACTAGGATTTTGGTCAAGAGACATTCTAATGAGATTCTGTTTTTGTTGAGAAACTTTAAATACTTTACCACTAGGAAGCACCACTGCATGCGCTTGGTTCCTGGATACCTTGGTACCTTCTAATGAAGAGTACTAGGAGACCTCCAGGCACCTGAACCCCAGGCTGGTCACAATTTGCACAGATTTGTGAGGGAGGTGTTACAGCCCTAATTCTATTCTGTTTGCATTTTTTGGTGGTTAACCCCTCCCCCGTGCATTTGTATATTATTTACACATGTCTGCCAATGGTTTACCAACCTGTCT
The DNA here is from genome assembly GCF_042186555.1 of Aquarana catesbeiana. Lineage (NCBI taxonomy): Eukaryota > Metazoa > Chordata > Amphibia > Anura > Ranidae > Aquarana > Aquarana catesbeiana. Next base: position 242,972,370 of record NC_133335.1, read on the forward strand.
GTTGTCATTTTGACGCATTTATATTAACTTGAACAAGAAATATCCCAGGATGCACTGGGAAACCAACAAGAGAACTGTAAAGACGTCATCAGCAGTCACTTCAGGTTCATGTGTATATGTTCTGGGAGTGTCTGGTGCAGAAGTCACATCTGGGGTGCAGCGGGAAGATGAGCGGGGTCCTGACTGGAGCAGTTAGCAGAGGGAATACGTGGTGTGCAACATGGAAACGCTATAGCGGAAGGTGAGCAGGGATTAGAGAGCTAGAGGACTGAGCGGCGGAGGATCAACAGAGCTGGAGGACTGGAGCAGGAGAAACTAGCACACATAGTGCATAGTATGGGAGCAATATAGTGGGAGGTGAGCAGAGACTGGACAGGGGGGAGGATCAGCAAACCAGGGGGTCAGCAGAGCTGGGGGTTACTACTGAGCGAGGGGGATAAGCAGATCTGGGGGTTACTACTGAGCGGGAGGATCAGCTGAACGAGGGCACCAACAAGCGGGAGGATCAGCTGAACGAGGGCACCAATGAGTGGGAGGATCGGCTGAACGAGGGCACAAACGAGCTGGGGATCGGCTGAACGAGGGCACAAACGAGCTGGGGATCGGCTGAACGAGGGCACAAACGAGCGGGAGGGATCGGCTGAACGAGGGCACAAACGAGCTGGGGATCGGCTGAACGAGGGCACAAACGAGCGGGAGGGATCGGCTGAACGAGGGCACAAACGAGCGGGAGGATCAGCTGAACGAGGGCACCAACGAGCGGGAGGATCGGCTGAACGAGGGCACAAACGAGCTGGGGATCGGCTGAACGAGGGCACAAACGAGCTGGGGATCGGCTGAACGAGGGCACAAACGAGCGGGAGGGATCGGCTGAACGAGGGCACAAACGAGCTGGGGATCGGCTGAACGAGGGCACAAACGAGCGGGAGGGATCGGCTGAACGAGGGCACAAACGAGCGGGAGGATCAGCTGAACGAGGGCACCAACGAGCGGGAGGATCAGCTGAACGAGGGCACCAACGAGCGGGAGGATCAGCTGAACGAGGGCACCAACGAGCGGGAGGATCAGCTGAACGAGGGCACCAACGAGCGGGAGGATCAGCTGAACGAGGGCACCAACGAGCGGGAGGATCAGCTGAACGAGGGCACCAACGAGCGGGAGGATCAGCTGAACGAGGGCACCAACGAGCGGGAGGATCAGCTGAACGAGGGCACCAACGAGCGGGAGGATCAACTGAACGAGGGCACCAACGAGCGGGAGGATCAGCTGAACGAGGGCACCAACGAGCGGGAGGATCAGCTGAACGAGGGCACCAACGAGCGGGAGGATCAGCTGAACGAGGGCACCAACGAGCGGGAGGATCAGCTGAACGAGGGCACCAACGAGCGGGAGGATCAGCTGAACGAGGGCACCAACGAGCGGGAGGATCAGCTGAACGAGGGCACCAACGAGCGGGAGGATCAGCTGAACGAGGGCACCAACGAGCGGGAGGATCAGCTGAACGAGGGCACCAACGAGCGGGAGGATCAGCTGAACGAGGGCACCAACGAGCGGGAGGATCAGCTGAACGAGGGCACCAACGAGCGGGAGGATCAGCTGAACGAGGGCACCAACGAGCGGGAGGATCAGCTGAACGAGGGCACCAACGAGCGGGAGGATCAGCTGAACGAGGGCACCAACGAGCGGGAGGATCAACTGAACGAGGGCACCAACGAGCGGGAGGATCAGCTGAACGAGGGCACCAACGAGCGGGAGGATCAGCTGAACGAGGGCACCAACGAGCGGGAGGATCAGCTGAACGAGGGCACCAACGAGCGGGAGGATCAGCTGAACGAGGGCACCAACGAGCGGGAGGATCAGCTGAACGAGGGCACCAACGAGCGGGAGGATCAGCTGAACGAGGGCACCAACGAGCGGGAGGATCAGCTGAACGAGGGCACCAACGAGCGGGAGGATCAGCTGAACGAGGGCACCAACGAGCGGGAGGATCAGCTGAACGAGGGCACCAACGAGCGGGAGGATCAGCTGAACGAGGGCACCAACGAGCGGGAGGATCAGCTGAACGAGGGCACCAACGAGCGGGAGGATCAGCTGAACGAGGGCACCAACGAGCGGGAGGATCAGCTGAACTTTTTTTTTTATACCAAAAAGACAAGAGCAGAACACATTTTGGCCTAAATTTATGAATATATTTTTTTATGTTTTATAGAAGAAATTTTTTTTTTTCCCAAAATGGTTTCTTTTTTGTTTATAGCACAAAAAATAAAAATAAGTCAAAATTTTAAGTTTATATAATAAAAAAAACCCAGCGGTGATCAAATATCACCAAACTATTTGTGTAAAAAAAAAAAAAAAAAAAAATTAAATTTGTTTACAGTACTGCATGTCTGCATAATTACCAGGTAAAGTGGTAGTAAACCGCTAAAAAAAAAAAAAAAAAAAAAAAAACACCTGCAAGACAAAAGCATAAATGTGCTAGTAAGCATCATATACTAGCACATTATGAAATGCTCACCTTAGAACGAAGCTCCCGCAGCGTGCCCGGTCACTGCTGAGTGAGCCGACACGTTCCCTCAGCGTTTCTTCCGGGTCCGCGGGCTCTGACGCGGTGAGTGGTCGGAGCCGCGATGACGTCACTTCCATGCATGGTCGGAGCCGCTGACGTCAATGGCTGCACGCAGGGTGCATATATCTCTTATACTGTGCAGGTTTAGGAGATATTCATTTTACCTACAGGTAAGCTTTATTATAGGCTTAAAATGACCATGTGGGGTATACAACCGCTTTCAAGCAGCTGAGTTCTCAATAGCAAAAAAAATGCCCTGGTCATGAAGGGGGTAAATCATTCAATTTCTTTCTTATTTATAACAATGCAGCAATTAAAGTGGAAGTAAACCCTCCTATCATTTTCAGCCATGGAAGCCGCCATCTTTGGCCTCTTGTTTAATCTTCAACTGACATAATGCAGCACATGTGATCCGTTATGACACCAGCCATTGGATGTTTGACAGTTTGGTTGAGAGCACAGTGACAGTTAGCATTTCCGGAATGCCGGGAATGTAACCTTTTTTTTTAAACTGTTAAATCAATGGGTTTACTTCCGCTTTAATCTTTGTGTATTGTCACGTCCTTTATGTCATTCAAGCACCGTACATAAAACAAGATCTGACAGTAGAGGGCGCTGTGGCAGAGCAGATTTGTACATCAGGAAAACTTCACAGAAAAAAACAAAAAAAAAAAAAAACACTAAACAGATCCAAATCGAACCACTTTCAGGATATTCAGCAAAACGATTGCGATCCAGGAAGGTATTAATAAAAGCCGAGCAAGAAAATACAGAGCCGAGGTACAACAAAAGTCAAACGACGCCCCCCCAACCCCCCCCCTTGTGAAGTAAACGTGGTCTAGGAAGGAAACAAAAACGCTGAATGTTGGAAAATTATTATAATCCACGAAGCAGAAAATAAACGCTATAAAACTCCTCCCACCAGACCACAAACTTCTAGGAACGTTCACAATTACTGTGGTTGGAGATATTTTCTTTTAATGTGTTTGTATTTATCATAGGTTGAAAAATAAATAAAAACCTTTTAATAGAAATAGAACAAAAAAAAAAAAAAGAAAAGAAAAAAAAAAGAAAGCCTCCATATATACAATCTTATACCTACAGCTGATCCAGTGAAAGGTTAAAAAAAAAAAAATAATAATAAATGAAAATAAATACAACAAAAAAGAAAAAACAAAAAAAACAAAAAAAACAAAAAAAAACAAAAAAAAACACAAACGCAACCCCCCCCCCCCCATGGAACAGAAAAGCCTTCTGTAGCACATTTCCTGCATCAATAACCATCGATATAAAAATGTTGTGCAGAAAACATGAAAGGTTCTTTTTGCTCAGCCATGTTGGTAGAGCGCGGACTCCTGCAGGAAGACTTTGTACGATTCCTGGAAATCTCTTGTTGTGTAAAGTGGCCAAAGGGAAAGATGAGAGGAAGGGACGGTGCCAGGGTTCAGAGAAGTGCTGGCACTACTATACTGTACATGGGAGGAGACTCCGAGAGCACAGAGAAGCATCCTATGAAAACATGGGCCGTTCCTTAAAGTGAACCCGGCACACAATCACACACTTAGAAGCTGGATTTATCATCGAATATCCTGACCCACAAAGCAATGCAGGCAACCCCGGAGCCCCGACAGTCACCTGTACTGCACAGTGTGCTGGGGGGAGGGGTGGGGGAAGGGACTGCAACAAAATCTGACATTTGTAAATGACCTGCACTGGAATTTGCATATGTGCAGAGAACTGCAGGTTTTCAAAAATAAACTTTTTTTAAGCATATTTTGCACATTACTGACAAATGCTTAAAGTGGTTTGTAAACCTCAGACATGAAATCTGTGTAATTGTCTCAGTCCAGAGCACTGAGTGTCATTTCTGTCTGCTGCCTCCTTCCTCTGTTATCACCATGAATCACTTCTGACGCCAAGAGAAACATGGTGACAAGGGAGGTGAGCTTCGGCACACAGCCTGTGATTGACAGCCTCAGCTCTGTTCCTGTGTAAAGGAGGGCGTGGTCCCTTCCCTCCAATCACATCTCTCCTCACTGAGCTCTGCAGAGTAACCTCATCTCTCTGCAGAGGCGCTTTGCGGTGGTATTTAACCCTTTCTCGGCCGCTAGCGGGGGGGGGTAAAACCGCCCCGCTAGCGGCCGCATACCGACGGTAAAATGCCGCTAATAATAGCGGCGTTTTACTGCCGACGCCGCCCCCCGCCCCAGTGTGCAAGGGCTCTTATTGATTAGTCCTGATGTTTTGGGGGGGGGGGGGGGGTGTCATTAAAAAAAAAAAAAAAAAAAAAAGAACAGAGCAAGTGATGTACTGGTCTCAGTCCAGAGCACTAAGTGCCATTACTGTCTGCATGAGCCACTTCTGAAGAGTTTTCCTGACACCAAATAGATAAATGGTGACAGGGGAGGGAGCTCCAGCACACAGCCTGTGATTGACAGCATCAGCTCTGTTCCTGCGTGCTGTGTGAAGGAGGGTGTGACCCTTCCCTCCAATCCGCTTTCAGAGTGCTCCTCACTGAGCTTCAGCTCTCCGCCCCCTTTTCAGAGGTGAGAGATCCGGTGTAAATTCTGCACTTTGAATGGATCTGCATCACCTGAGGCCGGTCACTTCACAACTACTTTAAGACACCAGTGTGACCTTTTTTGACACTTTGGGTGATCAGAAATACTGATTGGTGACTTCATTTAAAAATGCATTTTTGTTCTTTTTAGTTTTTTTTTTTTTTTAAACACTATTATTGCTTATACCAGTGATGATCACAGTTATAAGCAATAGCTTTCAATGTCATGAATTGCTTTCATTTAAAACAGCTTACTTACTAATGTGATTGGCTACCACTAAAATCACATGGTACAGGGTGCCAGGTACCATATGACAGCTGCGGGCCAATCACATGGTACAGGGTGCCAGGTACCATATGACAGCTGCGGGCCAATCACATGGTACAGGGTGCCAGGTACCATATGACAGCTGCGAGCCAATCACATGGTACAGGGTGCCAGGTACCATATGACAGCTGCGGGCCAATCACATGGTACAGGGTGCCAGGTACCATATGACAGCTGCGGGCCAATCACATGGTACAGGGTGCCAGGTACCATATGACAGCTGTGAGCCAATCACATGGTACAGGGTGCCAGGTACCATATGACAGCTGCGGGCCAATCACATGGTACAGGGTGCCAGGTACCATATGACAGCTGCGGGTCAATCACATGGTACAGGGTGCCAGGTACCATATGACAGCTGCGGGTCAATCACATGGTACAGGGTGCCAGGTACCATATGACAGCTGCGGGTCAATCACATGGTACAGGGTGCCAGGTACCATATGACAGCTGCGGGTCAATCACATGGTACAGGGTGCCAGGTACCATATGACAGCTGCGGGCCAATCACATGGTACAGGGTGCCAGGTATCATATGACAGCTGTGGGCCAATCACATGGTACAGGGTGCCAGGTACCATATGACAGCTGCGGGCCAATCACATGGTACAGGGTGCCAGGTACCATAGGACACCTGCGAGCCAATCACACGGTACAGGGTGCCAGGTACCATATGACAGCTGTGGGCCAATCACATGGTGCAGGGTGCCAGGTACCATATGACAGCTGTGGGCCAATCACATGGTGCAGGGTGCCAGGTACCATATGACAGCTGTGGGCCAATCACAGCATCACATTAGTAAGCAAGTGGTCATGAATGGAAGCCATTCCGTACAGTTGGCCTACATTGTAATCATGCGATCGCTGATTGGTCATAGCTATCACATGGGTACCGATCACTGATCCGGTCACGGGTTTGCAGAGGTGCGCCAACGGGCATGTGCTCAGCAACTTACCAGTACATCGCTGAGCCGGTAGCTGCCGCTAGGAGTAATTCTATTAGCAGGCTAAAAAAACAACTATATTGAAGGACCGCCACGAATCAACTTGTACAGCAAGGGTAGGAAATCTCGGCCCTCCAGTTGTGGTGGAACTACAAATCCCATCATGCCTCTGCCTCTAGGAGTCATGCCTGTGATTGTTGGGGTTTTGCAATGTCTCATGGGAGTTGTAGTTTCCGGGCCGAGGTTGCCTTCCCCTGGTATACAGCGTCACACAACAGCCCTCCTACCCTAACCAAGCGGCGCTTACATGAATAAGCCAATGGAAGGCTCAACATCTCCGTCTAAAGTACACCGGTCACCCGCCCGCCATTTTTAACCCAGCCTGACTATAATGGCGAAGCGATCAAGCGACTGCCAGTAAGGCATCCTCCCGCCTCCGTGACGTCACCCAACTCTCCAATCAACTAACCGCCACGTCACGTAAGAATATCAAGAATATCGGCTTCCCACACAAAATGGCCGCCATGCCACCACTTTATAAACTCCACACATGACCGTGTACTACATGAAGCAACCATCTCCCCGGCTACAGCTAGCACCCCCGAGAAAATGGAATCTTTATGAAGCCGTTTCCACAAGTCTATGAGTGAGCCCGGCTGTTGCTATAGTGACTCCACTCTCCCAGAAAACGTCTTCCAGCTCACACAACAGGAAAAAAAGAGAGAAGCCAATATCGTCTCCGCTCGGCGGCATTGTCTGCGATGAAGTGACCTCGCCGGGCAACAAGACCGAGGGAAGGCTGAACACAGGTTTAGGTGCAACCCACAACCTAAAATATTCCCCGTGAACTACAAGTGCCAGCGTGTCCGATGAAAAGCCACCATGTAAACTGTCGATGGACAGCGGCGGGAAAATGTAGAGAAGCAAAATGGAAAGAACAGGATATAAAAGAAACCAAATATAACAAGTCTGACTTGTTCTGTAAAACTCCCTCCAGTCCAGCCCCTGGCAGACCCCGCCTTCTCTTTACAAGTTTAAATCTGTATTTTTTTTTGCTAGAAAATTCTTCGGAACTCCAAACACACAATATATACCGTATATACTCGAGTATAAGTCGAGGCACCTAACTTACCACAAAAAAAAAAATGGGAAAAACTTATTGACCCGAGTATAAGACGAGGGTGAGAAATGTGCAGCTACTGTAAGTGGAAAAGAGGGTCAACAATGCCCATTTGTAGCCTCACTGTGCCCATTTGCAGCCATAGGTCCCCCGAACTTCAAACTCGGTAGTTAAGGGTTCCTAGATGCCCCCCTAGCTGCAGCCAAAATTTGGGGTCTCTGAACCCAAAGTGTCCCGAAATGACATTGCTGCAGATGGACACATTTGACCGAATTTGGGGCCCCGTAGCTCTGGGCCACTTAGTGCTAAGAACCCCAAATTTGGTGTGCAAACCCAGTGGAACTAGCACCATAAAATTTCCAAAGCTGGTGTTTCTAGCACCAAGTGGCTCCGAGATACAGGGCCCCAAAAATCGGTTCAGAAAATGTCAAGCACTTTTCTGCAGCAGAGAATGACATTTTCCGAACCGGCTTTAGGGGCCCCATATCTCAGGGCCACTTGACTCTAGGAACCCCAGCTTTGGATATGTTATGGTACAAGTTTCACTGGGTTTGCACACCAAATTTGGGGTTCCTAGCACCAAGTGGCCCTGAGATATGGGGCCCCAAAGTCGGTTCAGAAAATGTCAAGCACTTTTCTGCAGCAGAGAATGACATTTTCTGAACCGATTTTGGGGCCCTGTATCTCGGGGCCACTTAGTGATAGGAACTTCAGCTTTGGATATGTTGTGGTAAAAGTTCCACTGGGATTGCACACCAAATATGAGGTTCCTAGCACCAAGTGGCCCTGAGATACGGGGCCCCAAAGTTGGTTCGGAAAATGAAATTTTTTGCTGCAGAAAAGTGCTTGACTCGAGTATATACGGTATATATATATATATTTTTTTTTTTTAGATGGCGATTGTTGCAACTTACGTCACACAGAATTTGTGCAGCGTTCTTTCAAATTAAATTTTTGGGGGAAAAAATATACACTTTAATGAATTATAAAGAAAAAAAAAAAAAACAGTGAAGTTAACCCAATTTTTTTTATGTGAAAGATGATGTTACACCGAGTAAATAGATACCTAACATGTCACCCTTTAAAATTGTGCCCGCTCGTGGAATAAGTACGGTACGTAAAACTCTCCATAGGTGATGCTTTAAATTTTTCTTTTACAGGTTACCAGTTTGGAGTTACAGAGGAGATCTAGCACTAGAATTATTGCTCTCGCTCTATCACGGCGATACCTCACATGTGGTTTGAGCACAGTTTACATATGTGGTCACATCTTACATATGCGTTCGCGTCTTCGTGTGAGCGTGGAGGGATGGGGCGCTTTGAATTCCCCTCCCCCTCTATTTTTACACTGTCCTGTTATATTTTTTTGATCACTTTTCTTCCTATTACAAGGAAAGTAAACATCCCTTGTAATAGAAATAAGAGATGACAGGTCCTCTTTATTGAGTGATCGGGTGTCAAAAAGACCCCAAATCTCTAATTTACCCTTAACAGCAAAAAAAAAAAAAAAAAAAAAAAAAAGTCTTAAAATCTGAGAACCGGAAGCGATAAGCGATGTCGGAGGTCACTCTGGTCCTCCAAGGGCATAGAGGCAACCGAATAGGGGGTCATCTTGCCCTCACTCGACTTCCTGCCTAGCCATCAGCCGCATCAGATCGATTCTGGGTATACAGACAGCTTGGTAAGGTTGAAAACAACCGGGAAGTCGCCTACAAGACCCTGGATGTCTCCCGTGTGCTCCACTAAATCTCATACCATGCGGATCGCATTGCAGAACATTCTTTTCCGACCATACTGGCCGAGGACAGTGCCTGTCCCCGCCTCTCGTATCATGGCTGCAGTCCCCGACCCCGCCTCTCGTATCATGGCTGCAGTCCCCGACCCCGCCTCTCGTATCATGGCAGCAGTCCCCGACCCCGCCTCTCTTATCACGGCTGCAGTCCCCGACCCCGCCTCTCTTATCATGGCTGCAGTCCCCGACCCCGCCTCTCGTATCATGGCTGCAGTCCCCGACCTCGCCTCTCGTATCACGGCTGCAGTCCCTGACCCCGCCTCTCGTATCATGGCAGCAGTCCCCGACCCCGCCTCTCGTATCATGGCTGCAGTCCCCGACCCCGCCTCTCGTATCATGGCTGCAGTCCCCGACCCCGCCTCTCGTATCACGGCTGCAGTCCCTGACCCCGCCTCTCGTATCAGAGCTGCAGTCCCTGACCCCGCCTCTCGTATCACGACTGCAGTCCCTGACCCCGCCTCTCGTATCACGGCTGCAGTCCCTGACCCCGCCTCTCGTATCATGGCTGCAGTCCCCGATCCGTCTCTTGTATCATGGCTGCAGTCCCCGATCCGTCTCTTGTATCATGGCTGCAGTCCCTGACCCCGCCTCTCGTATCATGGCTGCAGTCCCCGATCCGTCTCTTGTATCATGGCTGCAGTCCCTGACCCCGCCTCTCGTATCATGGCTGCAGTCCCCGATCTGTCTCTTGTATCATGGCTGCAGTCCCTGACCGTCTTCTATATACTGCCCATAGTCTGCCCATAACCTGTTGTCTATTGTCCGACACAGAATATCCACTGCATTTTATGTGGGGCTCTTAGTAATGTCAAGGATGACACTTGAAGACCCGGATTTCCTTTTAGCAGCAGAAATAACGCAGCCCCAGCACTAAATTATGAGGCCATGTGGATTCACCTTGGACTTCTACAATCATAAATACATCTGATGCATTTACATGACCACTAACCTCCTCCTCAGATCCTTACATACAGCGGGGGATACATTATCTCTATATTATCAGAAGATACAAGGAGAGAAGAGTCAGGATAGGACACAAGCCATCAGTCCAGACTACAGCAGACTACCCAGGGGATGCCGCCTCTGACAGCGAGGGGCCAGATGAAGGTAACCGATCTCTCCAGCTTGAGGCGATCTCTCCCAGACCGGCTCCGTGTGTGGCCTTCTACATTTCACATGACACAGGCCTCCTCCGCTCTCCTCCGGGACGTGCTCTGCTTTCATTCTGGTGGAGGTTTGTAGAGCTGATTCACTTTCTATTAATGCAACAAATTGGGTCAAGGAAGATTTAATTGAGGCTTAAATAGAGCGACTATCAAATACAGCGGAAGGGAAATGATATCCATGCTAAAAAAAAAAAGGCAGAAGAAGAAGAAAGGCCAAAATGGAGAGCAGAAGACATCAGGTACCTGAGCAGTATGTGCAGAACACTACAGAATATAGGGGATCACCCTCCCCCCGATAATAAACATCTGGAAGAGGTAATACTCCACGCATCATTGCTAGTTCTGGGCCCATGTCATCACTCACAGGGAAGAGGATCAGATTCGGCTTCACAGCCCAGATAAGAAAGCCGCCATCTACTGCAGCACTTTTTAGGCCTGAAGATTCGTTAAAACCCCCCAGACGTTTTCTGAACATTAAAAACCCAATATATTACTCAGAAGGTTTTGGTAAGTACTTGGGCACAAGTATCGGTACTTGTACTCACTAAAGCTGTACGATTAATCCTTAAGAATCGTTATCGCAATTTTTTCCCCCCGTTGCGAACTTGACAAAGTATTTCCCCGATTCTTTCTATGCAGAGAATTCTCTCTGCTCTGCTAAAGCCGACAGCCATCAATAGAAGAAAAAAAAAACGTCAGTCTGCCAAGAATCACAACATTCTTTAGCAGTGGAACTGAAGTATAAACATTGTAACAATTTGTCTTTTAGATCAAAGGAATACACTTTGGTCTGTAAATGAGAGAAGTTTAACCACTTAAAACACTAAATCCTTTTTCTGACACTTGTCGGTTTCAAGTTAAAATCTTTTTTTTTTTTCCTAGAAAATTACTTAGAACCCCCAAACATTATATATATCCTTTTTAGCAGAGTCCCGAAAGAATAAAATGGTGGTTGTTGCAATATTTTATGTCACACTGTATTAGTGCAGCAGTCGTTCCAGTGCAATTTTTTGGGAAAAAACCTTTTTCTGACATTTGTTGGAAAAATTACTTAGAACCCCCAAACACACACACAAAATTATATATATATACACACAAATATATATATACATACACACACACACACAATATTATATATACACACACACACAATATTATTATATATATCTATTACATATTTACACACACAATATTATTATAATAGAGAGAGAGAGAGAGAGAGAGAGAGAGAGAGAGAGAGAGAGAGAGAGAGAGAGAGAGAGAGAGAGAGAGAGGGAGAGAGAGGGAGAGAGAGGGGGAGAGGGAGAGAGAGGGGGAGAGAGGGGGAGAGGGAGAGAGAGAGGGGGAGAGGGAGAGAGAGAGGGAGAGAGGGAGAGAGAGAGAGAGAGAGAGAGAAGGAGAGAGAGAGAGAAGGAGAGAGAGAGAGAGAGAGAAGGAGAGAGAGAGAGAGAAGGAGAGAGAGAGAGAGAAGGAGAGAGAGAGAGAACGAGAGAGAGAGAGAACGAGAGAGAGAGAGAGAGAACGAGAGAACGAGAGAGAGAGAGAGAGAGAACGAGAGAACGAGAGAGAGAGAGAGAGAACGAGAGAACGAGAGAGAGAGAGAGAGAACGAGAGAGAGAGAGAGAGAACGAGAGAACGAGAGAGAGAGAGAGAACGAGAGAACGAGAGAGAGAGAGAGAGAACGAGAGAACGAGAGAGAGAGAGAACGAGAGAGAGAGAGAGAGAACGAGAGAACGAGAGAGAACGAGAGAACGAGAGAACGAGAGAGAGAGAGAGAGAACGAGAGAACGAGAGAGAACGAGAGAACGAGAGAACGAGAGAGAGAGAGAGAGAGAACGAGAGAGAACGAGAGAGAACGAGAGAGAGAGAGAACGAGAGAGAGAGAGAACGAGAGAGAGAGAGAGAACGAGAGAGAGAGAGAGAACGAGAGAGAGAGAACGAGAGAGAGAGAGAACGAGAGAGAGAGAGAGAACGAGAGAGAGAACGAGAGAGAGAGAGAACGAGAGAGAGAGAGAACGAGAGAGAGAGAGAGAACGAGAGAACGAGAGAACGAGAGAACGAGAGAACGAGAGAACGAGAGAACGAGAGAACGAGAGAACGAGAGAGAGAGAGAGAGAGAGAGAGAGAACGAGAGAGAGAGAGAGAGAGAGAGAGAGAGAGAAGGAGAGAGAGAGAGAGAGAAGGAGAGAGAACGAGAGAGAGAGAGAGAGAGAGAACGAGAGAGAGAGAACGAGAGAACGAGAGAACGAGAGAGAGAGAGAGAGAGAGAGAGAGAGAGAGAGAGAGAGACAAATAAATATATATATATATATATATATATATATATATATATATATATATATATATATATATATATACACACACACATATACATATATATACATACACACACACATACAGATAATATATATGTATATTTGTACAGACCCTAGGGCCTAGAGAATAAAATGGTGGTTTTTGAAATATTTTACGTCACACTGTATTTGCGCAGCAATTGTTCAAATGCAATTTTTTGGGGAAAAAATTACACTTTAATGGTAAAAAAAAAAAGCTAACCAGTAAAGTTAGCCCAATTTTTTTTTTGTATAATGTGAAAGATTTTACGCCGCGAGAATCGTGAGAGAATTGTGATCTTTTTATTCCAAGCAAAAAAAATCGTGATTCTCATTTTTGCCAGAATCGTGCAGCTCTACGACTCACCGATAAAAAAGAAAAAAAAAAAAAAATTAAAAACTGTATCGGTGCAACCCTACTTGTAGGCATCAAATCCCTCCTACGGAAGGCCATTCTCTATAGGAACTACATAACCAGCCGTCAGAACAAGCCTATTGTCAGCAAAGCAGAGGGACAAATTCTCAAGCTGAGGAAATTGCAGAACAAGAGAGGCTCTGACATTGTGCAGTCATTACAGCTTTGGGACATTCAACCCCCCCCACCCCCCCCAATACTGCCGAAGGGGCCTGACCCACATTATATATGGAAGATACCTACAAGAAGGGCAAAGAACATTTCATATTCAGGAGATTTTGTAGGACAAGCAGGCAGAGCGCTGTGATTGCAATCACTGGCAGCAGATTACTCCTCATAACACAAGAAAAAACAAATGTAACGGATGGACTGGAAATTTAAAAATTCCACCAATATAGATTCAGCACCATCATGTATACACATCAGTCTCTCTACCACAGGAGCTTACAGTCTAACTAGTCGCACAATCTTGGTCTAGTTGGGGCGAATGGTAAAACTAGCAATAAAATGTTGGAAATAAAAAGGGAAAAAAAAAAAAAAAAAAAAAATCACCCAATGATGGAGTAGGCTACCCTCTGTGTGACATCAATGACGGGCCGAGCGCTGTCACATGGACTTGGTCATGTGGTTTAGTGGTTCGCACGCCTGCCTTGCACATTACCTCTGATTAGAGCTGCACGATTAATCCTTATCGCAATTTCCCCCCCCCCTTGCGATCTTGACAAAGTATTTCCCAATTCTTTCTATGCAGAGAATTCTCTTTGCTCTGCTGAAGCCGAATCTCAAAGGAAAAAAACAAAACAAAAAAACGGGCAGTCTGCCAAGAATCATAATATTCTTTAGCAGTGGAACTAAAGTATAAACTTTGTAACGGTTTGTCCTTTAGATCAAAGGAATAGACTTTGGTGTGTAAATGAGGGAAGTTTAACCACTTAAAACACTAAACCAGGGATCCTCAAACTACGGCCCTCCAGCTGTTGCAGAACTACACATCCCATGAGGCATTGTAAAACTCCGACATTCACAGACATGGCTAGGCATGATGGGAATTGTAGTTCCTGAACAACTGGAGGGCCGTAGTTTGAAGACCCCTGCACTAAACCCTTTTTCTGTCGGTTTCAAGTTAAAATCTTTTTTTTTTTTTTCCTAGAAAATTACTTAGAACCCCCAAACATTATATATATATCTTTTTTAGCAGAGTCCCGAAAGAATAAAATGGTGGTTGTTGCAATATTTTATGTCACACTGTATTAGTGCAGCAGTCGTCCCAGTGCAATTTTTTTGGAAAAAAATTACACTTTAATGAAAAAAAAAAAAAAAAACAGTAAAGTTAGCCGAATTTTTTTTATATAATGTGAAAGATTTTGCGCCACGAGAATCGTGATCTTTTTATTCTAAGCAAAAAAAATTGTGATTCTCAATTTGGCCAGAATTGTGCAGCTCTTCCTCCGATTACCACATAATCCCTTCATTTGTTTGCCAGATACTACGGTCAGCTGTGAACGGCAGTTCTGCAGGTATGTAAAAGCTGCAGCTCCCATACATATGTAATGATCCCCCGTCCATTACCCGCCCTTTCCTCTCTCCTTTATATTAGGTTTGCACTGATACAGAGTATTTACACAAGTATCCGTACTCCTGCAAATGTACCAATACCAGAAACAGAGAAACAGATACTTTCAGGTTCGGTTCTTTGAGCTGTCAGCGGGTCTCCCCCATGTTACAGAAGTCCAGTAATTGGAGCGGTCAAAGAAAAAAAAAAAAAAAGCAGCCGGCAATGTCTATTAAAGTGGTGTTCTGGCCGAAATTATACTTTTTAAATAAAAATATCCCTATAATACACAAGCTTAATGTATTCTAGTAAAGTGAGTCTGTAAACTAAGTTCTGTTTTGTTAGTTTATAGCAGTAGTTTGTTATTTTATAAACTTACAGCAGGCCGTGGCCATCTTAAGTGTGGGCATCTGAAGCCAGACTGTATTTCTTCCCGAATCTCATGCTTGCAGATCTCGCACATGCTCAGTGCAGCACAAGCAGTGTAATAGGTTTTAGATCAGGTTTCCATAGCAACGGCAGTGTCAGAGGAATTTGCCGCCCCTTCCCAGAAGGCATTGCAAACAGGAAATGATACGATGGGCCGCGGCCAGGGAGGAGGAAGTGAAAAATGAATACAGCAGATATACAGTAGGTGCTGAGAAAAATTTTTTTTTAAATATCCAATTCATTTACAGTGCGCAGTTTAGTGAGGGATGCTGAAGAGTTGTAAAAGTGGGTGGAGCTCCCCTTTAACAACATTGCTCAGCCCTGAAACACTAAAATAAAAAAGAAACATTGTTTATTTTTGTATATTTCTGTTTCTTCATCTGCAGATCAAAGGGATGAACAAATGTCCCTCTATTTAATCCCTTATTAACCCTTCATTTACTCTAATCAGCCTTAATTAACTCCCTATTCTCCTCCATTTAATTATTTTCCTGCTTTTTTTCACGTCTATTTTATAAACGATAAACAAATTAAAACTTTTTTTTTTTGTTTACTTTGGTTAGTGAATATTTTTACACATATATATTAACATATATTTACACACTTCACATTGAAAAAGCACCAAATTAAAAAAAAAAATAATCTATTTCATTTGTATAACTTTTCAATGCTTTGTACCATTGCCGACAGCTGAAGCTAAAACAAAACCGTTGCGGTCGGTATCGGTAATTTGTATCAGCGAGTACAAAAAAAAAAAAAAAAGTATTGGTACTCGTAATAAAAAAAATAAAAAAAAAAGTGTATCAGTGCATCCCTTACTTTATATAATCTCTAGTCAGCATTTCCCCTCCCCCCCCTTCCTGGGGTGAAAACTCCATAGGCACCAATCTGCTCCAACATCAAATCAACGCAAACAGAATTCTTCCACAGTGTGTGCTGCTCAAAACTTATTAAAAGCTTTAAAAAAAACAAAACAAAAACACATTTACAATAAAAACGCGGAGCTATTCCTCAGTGCACACAGGTAACCCACAATGACATGTCAGTAGTGTAATATACTGTGTCCAAACCCGCCTCTACCAAGATGGCCGCAGACACACGGCAGAACAAGGCATGTAAAGACCACCAGATCTGGTGCAGGGTGACCACCAATACTTGGGACGTGTTTTGCATTGGGCTTGTCCTTCTCATTTCCAAAGTACAAGTCCTCCCAAAGCAGATCTTCACCGTATCTGATCACCACAAACCAAAAACAACGAGATTTAATTCATTTCTAACATTCAAAGCAAACTACCCCCCCCCCCCTTTCCATCCATGTCTCCATGCTTTTATTTTGCTGAGAAATCACTTTGAAAAACAACCCCTAGTATTACTGCTTTGGCCATCTTGAGTAAGCAAGGCCAGATGATTCAGGTAGCATTTACTTCCTGGATTCCATCTACGCCTAGCTCAGGCATGCAGGCCGTAGGGTGTGCTTAGGTAATAAATCCCCCGTCTCTCCTCCTGAAGACTTCTGGAATGTATGACAGATCTCTAGGGCAGGAAATCAGAACGTAACTGAACAAATGGCAATAATTATCTACTTTCCTATCAATTTACGAAAAGTAGCAGCTTAAAGAGGAACTTCAGTCATTTTTTCATCTTTCCATCTATTAAATCTTCTGCTTTTGTTGTTGTTTTATCTTTGGATAGTAAAACATTTTTTTTTCTGCCAGTAAATCCCTTATACAGCCCACTTCCTGTTTGTCTGATCATTAGTCTAGGATTATGACATCATGTCCAGCTCTCTCATGAGCGTTTGCCAGGAAGGGAGGGGGGATGAGTCATAAGAGGGCCAATGAGAGCTGCAGAGCTGGAGGCGTGTTTCTGTGTGTCTGCGTACATCCAGGAAGTGAAAAGGCAGCAACTTCAGCTGCCCACAGTTAAAATGGCTGCAACCAGATTTGAGGGAGATTTCTGAAGCATATTTGGCCCTCCAGTTGT
This sequence comes from Aquarana catesbeiana, assembly GCF_042186555.1. Classification (NCBI taxonomy): domain Eukaryota; kingdom Metazoa; phylum Chordata; class Amphibia; order Anura; family Ranidae; genus Aquarana; species Aquarana catesbeiana. The sequence goes on from NC_133335.1 coordinate 242,989,558, forward strand.
TCAGGAAGTACAGAATCACAATATATATAAAATATGCAAAGTGGTTGGAGGGAAGCTTCAGAATGGCAAAGATGTTTTTATTACAAATTATGGGAGCAGACTGCAGTTGCTCTTTAATTAACCAGTAGTCTAATCAACAAACACATAACATCCCACAATAGTTTGCTAACAAGGTGAAGTGGACACAATACTAGCGGACAGACTGAAACAATAGGTGACCCAATTAACAATGGGAGAGACACAAACTTGTGTCTTCTATCCACTAGAAAAGTCAAAAATGATGTGAGCAGACTGCAGTTCCTGGAGGGGCTCCAGTCAGTAGGGTGTTTATTAAAAGTAAGTAGCTACAAAAACTGTAGCTGCTGACTTAAGAGCAGGGGGGGGGGTCTCAAACTGGTGGCCCCCCCAGCTGTTGCAGAACTACAATTCCCATGAGGCATTGCAAGGCTGACCTGTTACAAGCATGACTGCCATAGCTAGAGGCATGATGGGACTTGTAGTTCTGCAACAGCTGGGAGGCTGCCAGTTTGAGACCCCCTGAGTTAGACATTCACCGGTCCCAGGATCCAGGGAAGTCCTCACCTGAGCCATTCTTGCCATTGGTGTTCTGTCCCCGGCGCCAGCATCTCAACCGTGGGCACCCAGGTGTGACCGTATGTAGCTTCACAGCTGGGTGCTCACTGTGATGAGCTTTGTGAATGATCCCGCAGTCTTCTGGGACGTGGAACGTGTCCCAGAAGACTGCGGGGAGAACTTCCACTCAGATTGCCCACCCTGTTTCCCCGAAAATAAGACCTAGTGTGATTGTCGGTGATGGCTGCAATATAAGCCCTACCCCCCAAATAAGCCCCAGTTAAAGTCCTTGTAGGTCTTATTTTCAGGGTAGGGCTTATGTTCGGGGAAACAGGGTAGGGCTTATTTGGGGGGTAGGGTTTATTTTGCAGCCATCACCGACAATCACGCTAGGTCTTATTTTCGGGGAAACAGGGTAGACCAGTGATGGTGAACCTTGGCACCCCAGATGTTTTGGAACTACATTTCCCATGATGCTCATGCATTCTGTAGTGTAGTAGGAGCATCATGGGAAATGTAGTTCCAAAACATCTGGGGTGCCAAGGTTCCCCACCACTGGCCTAGGTGGTTGGAGCGGGAGTTGAAGCGGGTACCTGTGAAAAACAAGTACCTGCCCCCCCCCAAAAAAAAGTCTCATCACCTAAAGAGACCTTCAAGTGGCACTTCCCCTTTTAGGTGGAGCTCCGCTTCAAGGATAAAATATGGTCAATGTTGGTGGAGAGAGAGAAGTTCCAGATAGGAAGAAAATGCAACCAAAGTGAAAACAGATTTCGGGGTTTTCTGCATACAGAAGATCTCCTGAAATTCAATGACTTAATCCCAGCTGTAAATGTTCATGTTAGGTGTCACGTATGAGCCAAAGCTCTGACCCTGGAGGAAGACATTTCCCAGCACACACCTGACTTCCAGGCAGTAGACTCTTCCCAAGGTCTGATCACAGAGAACAAAAGAAACCACCAAATAAAATGGAAACATCTGCACATAAAAAAAGGTTCCTTTCCCTGTATTGTTGGAGATCATTAGAACGTCACTTGTGAGGAAAGTAAACATTTTGGTTTCACAAGACCTGGGTTGTTGGTTCCGCCATTCAGCAGGCCCTTCCATAGAAACACTCATATTTCCAGTGTCGTCACTTGAACTTTGCTGAACTTGCCGGGCACACAAAGCTCAATCTGTTTTAGTGTAGAGAGCTTTGTGTGACACAAGGCAAACACTCGGGAGCTGAAATACAAGACGCACAACCTACAGCCCCAGATTTCCGGGAAACCGAGAGTGTAAACCGCCGAGAGGAGCCAAGCGGGGGGGGGGGGGGGGGGGGGGTTGGTAGAGAGAACAGGCCTCAAGGGCGGCTTTCACTCCACTCCCCATAAAAAAGACTCCCCGAGGCCAACTCCCGTCTATACAAAAGATTTTCTGAAATGTTATGCTAGATATTTTCCTTTTCTGTAATAACACGGGAGTTATTCTACGATCGATGTAAACAGCGGTGAGAGAATCTATACAGAAGGGTCTGACTCTCACTTTGAAGGATTCAGTATATGAAACAACTAGGGGACCACCGAATGGGTTTTTTGGTGCCGAAACCGATACTGAAAAATACACTAGGCCGAAAACGACCGATACCAAAAATGACTTTTTAAAAAATATTTTTATACAAGAGATGATCAGAGACTGCAGACAAAGTACAGGAGATGATCAGAGACTGCAGGCATGTTACAGGAGATGATCAGAGACTGCAGACATAGTACAGGAGATGATCAGAGACTGCAGGCATGTTACAGGAGATGATCATAGACTGCAGGCATAATACAGGAGATGATCAGAGACTGCAGACATAGTACAGGAGATGATCAGAGACTGCAGGCATAATACAGGAGATGATCAGAGACTGCAGACATAATACAGGAGATGGTCAGAGACTGCAGACATGATACAAGAGATGGTCAGAGACTGCAGACATAGTACAGGAGATGATCAGAGACTGCAGGCATGTTACAGGAGATGATCAGAGACTGCAGACATAATACAGGAGATGATCAGAGACTGCAGACATAGTACAGGAGATGATCAGAGACTGCAGACATGTTACAGGAGATGATCATAGACTGCAGGCATAATACAGGAGATGATCAGAGACTGCAGACATGTTACAGGAGATGATCATAGACTGCAGGCATAATACAGGAGATGATCAGAGACTGCAGGCATAATACAGGAGATGATCAGAGACTGCAGGCATAATACAGGAGATGATCAGAGACTGCAGGCATAATACAGGAGATGATCAGAGACTGCAGACATAGTACAGGAGATGATCAGAGACTGCAGACATGTTACAGGAGATGATCAGAGACTGCAGGCATAATACAGGAGATGATCAGAGACTGCAGGCATAATACAGGAGATGATCAGAGACTGCAGACATAGTACAGGAGATGATCAGAGACTGCAGGCATAATACAGGAGATGATCAGAGACTGCAGACATAGTACAGGAGATGATCAGAGACTGCAGACATAATACAGGAGATGATCAAAGACTGCAGACATAATACAGGAGATGATCAGAGACTGCAGACATAATACAGGAGATGATCAGAGACTGCAGACATAATACAGGAGATGATCAGAGACTGCAGACATAGTACAGGAGATGATCAGAGACTACAGACATAATAAAGGAGATGATCAGAGACTGCAGACATAATACAGGAGATGATCAGAGACTGCAGACATAGTACAGGAGATGGTCAGAGACTGCAGACATAGTGCAGGAGATGATCAGAGACTGCAGACATAGTGCAGGAGATGATCGCCACAGTGGTGTAGTGGGGAGCACAGTGGTGTAGTGAGTAGCACTCTCGCCTAGCAGTAAGAAGGGTCGCTGGTTCGAATCCCGACCATGACACTACCTGCCTGGAGTTTGCATGTTCTCCCTGTACCTGCGTGGGTTTCCTCCGGGTTCTCCGGTTTCCTCCCACACTCCAAAGACATGCTGGTAGGTTAATTGGATCCTGTCTAAATTGGCCCTAATATGTATGAATGTGAGTTAGGGACCTTAGATTGTAAGCTCCTTGAGGGTGTAGGGACTGATGTGAATGTATAATGTATATGTAAAAGCGCTGCGTAAATTGACGGCGCTATATAAGTACCTAAAATAAATAAAAAATAAATAAATAGATGATCAGAGACTGCAGACATAGTACAGGAGATGATCAGAGACTGCAGACATAGTACAGGAGATGATCAGAGACTGCAGACATAGTACAGGAGATGGTCAGAGACTGCAGACATAGTACAGGAGATGATCAGAGACTGCAGACATAATACAGGAGATGATCAGAGACTGCAGACATAATACAGGAGATGATCAGAGACTGCAGACATAATACAGGAGATGATCAGAGACTGCAGACATAATACAGGAGATGATCAGAGACTGCAGACATAGTACATGAGATGGTCAGAGACTGCAGACATAGTACAGGAGATGGTCAGAGACTGCAGACATAGTACAGGAGATGGTCAGAGACTGCAGACATAGTACAGGAGATGGTCAGAGACTGCAGACATAATACAGGAGATCAATACAGCCTCACCAGGTTCCTTTAAATGCAGCCTACCAGTGCCCATCATGCAGCCTGCCTTAATATGTCAGACAGGATCAGGACAGGGCAGTGTTAGGAAGGCAAAGCCAAGAACGGTGCTCTATCTATGGATTAAAGCTGTCAGCACGCGGTGTTAAGGAGCAGCTTGTCAGTATGATCAGTGGGAGGAGCATTGTCAGTTTGCAGTGCCGCGGGGGGTTAATAGTGCAGGACTTGTTGTTGGACATGCTGTAACAGTGAGCCTGCTCACCAAGAGTGGGCTCGGTGAGTGGCTGAAAAGGCCATATCGGCTGATATGTTTCAGTGGCCGAAATTTCTGTCAATCCCTAGAAACAACTGTACAGCTGTATTGCCATTATTGGGGTGATGACTATCTGAGTGTCTCCGCTGGTCTCCCCACAAGTAGTGTGTCAACTACAACATGGTGAAGGGGCGAGCCGAGTCCCCAAATAGAGAAAACATCCCCATATGTACAGAGTACCGACCACAGGGGAGGAGCCGCTTTCTGTAACCTGAAGATCTGGGCTGCTCTGTGCAAAACCATTAAAGAGCCGGTAAGTAGAACATGTTTATAACAGAAAAAAAACACGACTAACTTTGGTGGCTCTCACTCCCCTGTCCAGTGCTGTGCTCTGCTGTAAGTCGTTCTGTTTCCTAAACAGGTGAAAGTCATTCATTGGTGAGAAGATGCAGGTAATACGCATTCTACTAGAGAAACTACAACTCCCAGGATGCCCTGCAATACACACTGCACAACCACAGGCAATAATAGTCCCAAGAGGAAATGTTATTGTGAAGTTGATTAACACTGAACATGTCTCAGGACACACAAAAAAAAAAAAAAACAAAGGTGTCCAAATGTCGGGGACAGTCGGCAACGATGAACACGACTCCTTCCAACTGTGCAGGAAATAAAATAATCCGGGGAAAGGCAGCAAGTCAGTCGTTAGGACTGAGGACAGGCAGAGCCGGAGTCCGAGAACCAACAGGTTGTGTGTTATCCCGGTTGGTGGATAATCACGATGGGAATATTGTATAAGTGAGACAGAAGCAGAGATCGATGTGACCGGCTCAGTGATCTCTGTACAGCACTGCGGTATATGTCAGAGCTATACAAATGTATAATAATAATAGTGTGTGACTGTGGGGGAGGGGACATTAGAGTGTAAGCTCCCCTGGTGCAGAAGTTGGTGTGACTGGTTCAGTGATCTCTGTACAGCACTGCGGTATATGTCAGAGCCATGTAAATGTATAATAATAATAATAATAATAAATAATAAGTGTGTGACTGTGGGGGAGGGGACATTAGAGTGTAAGCTCCTCTGGTACAGAGACTGATGTGACTGTGGGGGGAGGGGACATTAGAGTGTAAGCTCCTCTGTACAGAGACTGATGTGACTGTGGGGGGAGGGGACATTAGAGTGTAAGCTCCTCTGGTACAGAGACTGATGTGACTGTGGGGGAGGGGACATTAGAGTGTAAGCTCCTCTGGTACAGAGACTGATGTGACTGGCTTCATGTTCTCTGTACAGCACTATGGATTGTGTCAGAGCTATACAATTATATAAACAGTAATAGATGTGTGTGTCGCTGGGACATTAGAATGTAAGCTCCTCCGGTGCACAGATCTGAACGGCTCCGTGTTCTCTATATAATAATATGGAATTAGAGAGTGAAGTGAGAACATAACCAGCTATAGAGCGGTAAGTGAGGTTTGGTGAGAAGATGTATACAAGGCGTATTACAGCACTTGGTCTGTCTCTGTGGTCAGTGAAATCCGCTTCTTCCCCACACAAGTCCCCCGTCATCCTCTCTCAAGGATCTGATTACATAATCTTTCCTGAAGGCCGACATACAAACAGATGTTTTTTACAAACGCACAGCAAAAAGCAATCCGATCACCCAAAAGCCATTCCTGCCGCATCTAATATTAGCATGCTGGAAAATGATTGCATTGAATATTGAGGTGCATTCAGAGCCACATCAAGCCCTACAGCACCCAATCACTACACACAATATACACCCAATCACTACACACAATATACACCCAATCACTACACACAATATACACCCAATCACTACACACAATATACACCCAATCACTACACACAATATACACCCAATCACTACACACAATATACACCCAATCACTACACACAATATACACCCAATCACTACACACAATATACACATACACACACACACACACAGGCTGCACTGCGATCTGTTTGCTAAAAACCAATCTGGGAGGAGATATAATGCAGCAGTTTCTGTTCAGCCCGTCAGTCTCCAGATTAATGTTATGACTCTAAAATTAGCACATTTCCTTTATACTGTACCCAACACTACACAAAGACAACAACATTTTTTTGGAACAGAGCTGGAAAACAAGAAGCTGTGATTTCCCTCTGTTGAATCGATACAGACAGGAAAAGTACAACACCACCATTGTCTACATTGTAACCATTTGTAAACATCACAACATAACCGAGCCATGCAGAAAGAAGGGCCGGACTCATTGTGTGCACAGACAAGCTGGACAGTGAACAGAAGGTTACATACACAGGGGCCACACACTTTACTGTACACACACACACACACAGTGTACACACACACACACACACACACACACACACAGTGTACACACACACACACACACACACAGTGTACACACACACACACACACACACACACACACTATACTGTACACACACTATACTGTAAACACACACTGTACACACACACAACGCACACTGTACTGCACTACACACACACACTGTACCGCACACCACACACACACACACACACACCACACACTGTACTGCACACACTGTACTGCACTACACACACTACACACTGTACTGCACACCACCCGCACACTGTACTGCACACTGTACTGCACACACACACTGTACACTGTACTGCACTACACACACACCACACACTGTACTGCACTACACACCGCCCCGCACACTGAACACTGTACTGCACACACACACACCGCACACTGTACACACTGTACTGCACTACACACCGCACACTGTACTGCACACCACACACACACACACACCACACACTGTACTGCACACACTGTACACACTGTACTTCACTACACACGCCACACACCGCACACTGCACACACTGTACTGCACTACACACACACACCGCACACACTGTACTGCACTACACACACACACCGCACACTGTACACACTGTACTGCACTACACACCGCACACTGTACTGCACTAAACACCGCACACTGTACTGCACACCACACACACACGCACACCACACACACACACACACCGCACACACAACGCACACACTGTACTACACACACCGCACACTGTACTGCACGCACTGTACACACTGTACTGCACACACTGTACTACACACTGCACACCACACACACACCGCACACTGTACTGTACACACTGTACTGCACACATCGCACACTGTACACACTGTACTTCACTACACACACACCACACACTGCACTACACACCGCACACACTGTACTGCACTACACACCGCACACTGAACACTGTACTGCACTACACACACACACCGCACACACTGTACTGCACTACACACACACACCGCACACACTGTACTGCACTACACACACACTGTACTGCACTACACACACACACACACTGCACACACTGTACTGCACTACACACACACACACCGCACACACTGCACACACTGTACTGCACTACACACACACCGCGCACTGTACACACTGTACTGCACTACACACACACCGCACACTGTACACACTGTACTGCACTACACACCGCACACTGTACTGCACACACTGTACCGCACACACACCGCACACTGTACCGCACACACACCGCACACTGTACCGCACACACACCGCACACTGTACCGCACACACTGTACTGCACTACACACACACCGCACACTGTACTGCACTACACACCGCACACTGTACTGCACTACACACACCGCACACACCACACACTGTACTGCACTACACACACACACCACACACATCGCACACACTGTACAGCACTACACACACACACTGCACACTGTACTGCACTACACACACACCGCACACTGTACTGCACACACTGTACTGCACTACACACACACACCGCACACTGTACACACTGTACTGCACTACACACACCGCACACTGTACTCCACACACTGTACCGCACACACTGTACTGCACTACACACACACACCGCACACTGTACACTGTACTGCACTACACACACCGCACACTGTACTCCACACACTGACTGTACACACACACACACTGCACTGTACACATAATGTACTGTACACACAATGAACTGGGAATTCAGCAAACATACCGGGCAGCACAAATGAATAAACAAAACAATGTTGCATTTAAACTGCACTAAACTGTAAACAGATCACTGCGATGAAAACACAATTCAGAGCATCATTTGGGGGGAAAAGAGGGAATATTACAAAGTGGAACATTCATTCACTAGTAGCCGCTTTAAGTCGTGTTCCAGACGTTTTTTTTTATTTTTATTTTTTTAAAGTCAGCAACTACAAACACTGTAGCTGTAGCCTTTTACCTGTAGCGAGCTCGCGATGTCCCCCAAGGCCGATTCGTCCATCGGATCGGGTGCCAGCGCCGCCATTGCAACTAAGGGAAACCGGCAGTGGAGCCTTGCAGCTTCACTGCCCATTTTTTCTACTGCGCATGCTCGAGTCACACAGCGTTTTGTGAATGGCCCCATCGTCTTCTGGGACACACACAGGTCCAAGAAGACAACGGGGGGAGCTCGCTGAAGAGGAGGAAGTGACGGAATAGGAAGAGGCAGATTAGGAAGACTGCCTAGCAACAGGGGTTTTTGGTAAGTAAAAAAAAAAAATTTTTTTTCTATGTTTAATTTATTTCAAAGAAAATTTTAATGTATAAAATGTTTTTTAGGGTGGACCTCCGCTTTAAAAAAATATGTCAACCCAACAAGTCATGAAATATGCCTATATATACTATATACTTGTATGAGAAAGTCTCCTGTTCTCTTTGTATTGCTTCCTTTATGTGGAATCCCTGGAGCCAGTCCCCCGGCTTTCCTAATAAAAACTGACCACACCAAGCATGAATGCACAGCATGGTCAGTTCTCTAGTTGTGCTGGGAACTGCACCTGTTCTTCTCCAATGATCAGACTTATCCTGACACATCCCCCTCCCGGACAGCCTTTCACCAGGAAGATCAGTGTGCCGCTGGTTTCTCCTCCCCCAAGCTCCTTAAGCAGCTGAGAACACAGGGTATGTGATCATTAAAAAGAGAAAAAAAAGGGTTTAATAATTAATTTAACCACTTGCTGACCGCCAAACGTTTATATACGTTGTGGTTTACAGGTACCGTTTTTTTGCAGCCAGCTTTCTCATGAAGGCATTCCGAGCGGCTCATGAGAACCCCCCCCACCCCCCCTACCTCCCGCCGGTGTTTCTCGGGCTTACCGTTTCCGCCGGTTTGCCAGAGAAATGATCTGACAGTGCAGCTGGCTGCGTCCATAGGCGATCAAAGAATACATCCGCTTTGATCTCCTCTACAGTCTTGGAGAACCGGAACAATGTCACTTCCAGTCCACTTCTTGATGTTTTGCTTTTAAAAAAGGTAAAGGAAAGATTTGGGGTCTTTTTGACCCCAAATCTCTCCATAAAGAGGACCTGTCATCTCTTATTTCTATTACATGAGATCTCCATAAAGAGGACCTGTCATCTCTTATTTCTATTACATGAGATCTCTCCATAAAGAGGACCTGTCATCTCTTATTTCTATTACATGAGATCTCCATAAAGAGGACCTGTCATCTCTTATTTCTATTATATGAGATCTCCATAAAGAGGACCTGTCATCTCTTATTTCCACTACATGAGATCTCCATAAAGAGGACCTGTCATCTCTTATTTCTATTACATGAGATCTCCATAAAGAGGACCTGTCATCTCTTATTTCTATTACATGAGATCTCCATAAAGAGGACCTGTCATCTCTTATTTCTATTACATGATCTCCATAAAGAGGACCTGTCATCTCTTATTTCTATTACATGAGATCTCCATAAAGAGGACCTGTCATCTCTTATTTCTATTACATGAGATCTCCATAAAGAGGACCTGTCATCTCTTATTTCTATTACATGAGATCTCTCCATAAAGAGGACCTGTCATCTCTTATTTCTATTACATGAGATCTCCATAAAGAGGACCTGTCATCTCTTATTTCTATTACATGAGATCTCTATAAAGAGGACCTGTCATCTCTTATTTCTATTACATGAGATCTCCATAAAGAGGACCTGTCATCTCTTATTTCTATTACATGAGATCTCCATAAAGAGGACCTGTCATCTCTTATTTCTATTACATGAGATCTCCATAAAGAGGACCTGTCATCTCTTATTTCTATTACATGAGATCTCCATAAAGAGGACCTGTCATCTCTTATTTCCACTACATGAGATCTCTCCATAAAGAGGACCTGTCATCTCTTATTTCTATTACATGAGATCTCCATAAAGAGGACCTGTCATCTCTTATTTCTATTACATGAGATCTCCATAAAGAGGACCTGTCATCTCTTATTTCTATTACATGAGATCTCTCCATAAAGAGGACCTGTCGTCTCTTATTTCTATTACATGAGATCTCTCCATAAAGAGGACCTGTCATCTCTTATTTCTATTACATGAGATCTCCATAAAGAGGACCTGTCATCTCTTATTTCTATTACATGAGATCTCCATAAAGAGGACCTGTCATCTCTTATTTCTATTACATGAGATCTCCATAAAGAGGACCTGTCATCTCTTATTTCTATTACATGAGATCTCCATAAAGAGGACCTGTCATCTCTTATTTCTATTACATGAGATCTCTATAAAGAGGACCTGTCATCTCTTATTTCTATTACATGAGATCTCTCCATAGAGAGGACGTGTCACCCCCCTTTTTCCTATTACAGGGGATGTTTACATTCCTTGTAATAGAGAAAAAAGTGATAAAAAAAAAAAAAGAAAATAAAGATTTTTTTGTTATAAAGTGCCCCCATCCCCCCCATGCTCACACACAGAAGCGAACGCATATGCAAGTCGCACACATATGTAAACAGTGTATGCGCCACACATGAGTTATCACCACAAATTATAGTGGGAGCGCTAAACCTCCTCCAACTCTTAATCTGTAATGGCGTTTAAAACGTCGCCTATGGAGACGTTACAAACCAGTTTGTCACCATTCCACAAGCGTGCGCAATATTAAAGCGTGACATGTTGGGCATCTACATACTCTGTGTAACATCTTCCACATTTCACATAAAATAAATAAATCTGGGTGAATATTAATTCTGGCCTTTGAAATGCATTAACACTCAAATGCGTCTTGGCACATTCAGCATTTTTTTTTTTTTTTTGCTTTTCATCTCCTCTCCTGAATGCACCATTGGAGTGGTTTTCCCCCCAGCTTGTAATCGCTCTTCTTCTAATTCACCTGTAGAACACCTACGTGTGAACGGATACATAGGCTTTTATAGAGCCGCTCATACCTCGATGAAGGCATGTGACGATACGCGTAGGGCGGAGCCAAGTGACATCACCTCAGACCAGAAATTGGGCGTGTTTGAGGTTTTTATACGTCCCGCATACAGATTACTGCAAGCTTGTTTTAACAAGTTTGACACAAATTGGTGGATCGGACTCTTACAGTAACAACGACTGAAAAAGTGAAATTTTAGCCTTTTTCTTTTCTCGCTTACTTAGAGGCTGTGGCCCCCTGCGCGTCATTTCCGACTCTGCATTGTTCCCTGGGATAAGTGTGTCATCAATCCTAGGAGCTCGCTACAAACTGGCAATGCCTATTATACAGCTCGCCCTGCACTGTGCATGCGCAAGATCGACAGGTGCATGCTGGATATCCAGCATGCATGGAAGACAGAAAGATACTCTCCGGCTTCAGATGCCCGTGCATGAGACAGCCGCACTCTAGGACTTATAAGGGAAAGAAAACAAATGCTGCAAAATTACTAAACAGACCTTCGCATACAAGATACCTTTACTGGAAGACACTAAGCATGAGTATTAAAGGGGACATTTTATCAAAAGATTTAAAATTCAGACTTTAGATACTTTGAAGCACCTCCTGGTCTCAAAGCCATTTGGAAATAAATCAGGAAGGTCCACATTGGGAAATTCAGCAACCACAGTCCCTGGGAACAGAGGAGACATTCAAAAAGTCAAATAGGGTGGAGAAGAAAAGAAGAGCAGCTTTATATTTTAATATAAATAGTAAATTAACTTTCCAATGTAAAAACCAAAAATCAGTTTGTGGTATAAACACAGAAATCTAGTCCCAGCGGTGAGCACCATGTGTGCTCCATAGTACTGTATAATGTGCGCACACAACCCACGTGAGAACATTTTACACAACACAGCACCGTCCACCATCAGCACTGACAGGCAGAGACAGCTGCAGGGAAGAAGAAACAAGGAAGACGATTAATTGCAGCTCAGGAATATAAAGTGTTTACTGCAGACTCTCTGTATACAACTTTCCAATACGAGGCCTATGAGGGGCCCCATCAGAGAGGCCACAACAACACATAATATGGAATCTGTATATACTATATACTATAAGTACCAGGAAAGTGCTCATCTTATATATTTTTTTTATTGTTATTATTATACAAGATTTATATGGTGTTAACAGTTGACGCAGGGCTTTACAACATGAGGGCAGACAGTTACAAATTATATATATATTTATGTATTTAATTGCACTGTCTGCCCTCATGTTGTAAAGCCCTGCGTAAACTGTTAACACCATATAAATCTTGTATAATAACAATAAAAAAAATTTAAAAAAAAAAAAAAATATATATATATATACATACATATACACACACACACACAATTATATTATATATATACACACACACAATTATATTATATATATACACACACACAATTATATATATATATATATATATATATATATATAATATATATATATATATATATATATATATATATATATATATATATATATATATATATATATATATATATATATATATATACACACACACACGATTATATTATATATATACACACACACACACACACATACACACACATACAATTATATTATATATACACACACACACACATACACTGTATATAGCTCTGACTTACTCAGCAGTGCTGTGCAGAGAACACTGAGCCAGTCACACGAGTCTGTACCAGAGGAGCTTACACTCTAATGTCACCTCCCCCCACAGTCACATACTTATATACATTTATATAGTTCTGACATATACCGCAGTGCTGTAAAGAGAACACAGAGCCAATCACATCAGTCTCTGTGGTGGGGATATTAGAGTGTAAGCTCCTCCGATACAGTCATGCCGTGTACACACGAGCGGTTTTGCCGTCGGAATAAACTCCGAAGGTTTCTCCGACGGAATTCCATTGAAGCGGTCTTGCCTACACATGGTCAACCCAAAGTCTGACCGTCCAGAACGCGGTGACGTACAACACGTACGACGGGACTAGATAACGGAAGTTCAATAGCCAGTAGCTTCCGTCTCGTACTTGCTTCAGAGCATGCGTTGTTTTTGGTCCGTCTGAACAGCATACAGACGATCGGTTTTCCCGATAGGAATTGGTTCTGTTGGAATATTTAGAACATGTTCTATTTCTAGGTCCATCAGAATTTATGGGAAAAAAAAAAAAAAGTCCGATGAGGCCTACACACGATCGGAATAGACGATGAAAAGCTTCCGTCTGACATTCCGCTCGTGTGTACGCGGCTTTACAGGGGA